>NC_080790.1:88941538-89241538 GCF_028018385.1 Neofelis nebulosa
CAAGGCTGTAATCACCAAGACTGTATGGTACTGGCACAAAAGCAGACACTCAGATCAATGGAACAGAATAGAGAACCCAAAAATGGATCCAAAAACGTATGGCCAACTAATCTTTGACAAAGCAGGAAAGAATATCCAATGGAATAAAGACAGTCTCTTCAGCAAGTCGTGCTGGGGAAACTGGACAGCAACATGCAGAAGAATTAACCTGGACCACTTTCTTACACCATCCACAAAAATAAACTCAAAATGGATGAAAGACCTAAATGTGAGACAGGAAGCCATCAAAATCCTTGAGGAGAAAGCAGGCAAAAACTTCTTTGATCTTGGCTGCAGCAACTTCTTACTCAACACGTCAAGGGAAACAAGGGAGGCAAGGGAAACAAAAGTAAAAATGAATTATTGGGACCTCATCAAAATAAAAAGCTTCTGCACAAGCAATGCTAAAAGGCAACTGACAGAATGGGAGAAGATATTTGCAAATGACGTATCAGATAAAGGGTTAGTATCCAAAATTTATAAAGAACTTATCAAACTCGATACCCCCAAAAAAATAACCCAGTGAAGAAATGGGCAAAACACATAAATAGATACTTCTCCAAGGAAGACATCCAGATGGCCAGCCAACACATGAAAACATGCTCAACATCACTCATCATCAGGGAAATACAAATCAAAACCACAATGAGATACTACCTCACTCCTGTCAGAATGGCTAACATTAACCAGGCAACAACAGATGTTGGAGAGCATGTGGAGAAAGATGATCTCCTTTGTATTGCTGGTGGGAATGCAAACTGGTGCAGCCACTCTGGAAAACAGTATGGAGGTTCCTCAAAAAACTAAAAATAGAACTACCCTACGACCCAGCAATTGCACTATTAGGTATTTATCATAGGGGAAGAGGTATGCTGTTTCGAGGGGGCACATGCACCCCAATGTTTATAGCAGCACTATCAACAATAGCCAAAGTATGGAAAGAGCCCAAATGTCCATCAATGGATGAATGGATAAAGTAGAAGTGGTATATATATACAATGGAGTATTACCCAGCAGTCATAAAGAATTAAATCTTGCCGTTTGTAACTATGTGGGTGGAACTGGAGGGTATTTTGCTAAGTGAAATTAGAAAAAGACAAATATATAACTTCATTCATATGAGGACTTTGAGACACAGAACAGATGAACATAAGAGAAGGGAAGGAAAAATAATACAAAAATAGGGAGGGGACAAAACATAAGAGACTCTTAAAGATGGAGAACAAACAAAGGGTTACTGGAGGGGTTGTGGGGGGGGATGGGCTAAATGGGTAAATCATTGTTGCACTATATGCTAACTAACTTGGATGTAAATTAAAAAAATAAAATAAAATAAAAAATAAGAGGGATAATAGGGCAAAAACAAAATATGGGAAGAGAAATAATCACTATCCAAAACGGTAAAAAACAAACAAGCAAACCCACCAACCTACAGATTCAAGAAATTATGTTAAGCCTAAGCAGGGTACATATTTAGGAAAACCATACAGAAGAACACTGCTTTAATTTTAAGACTGCTAAAAACATTAAGTAAAGATAAAATTTTAAAAGTGTTCAGAGAAAAATAAGACCAGGAACAGTAAAACTAATGACTAACTATTAAGGAGGAAACATCCTGTGTCTTAAATATAAATAGGAAAATAGAAAAACTCCCTTTCTTGTTGTAAGAGGCCAGTGTAATCTTGAAACTAAACATGTCAAGAATGTTACAAGAAAAGAAAAATTCAAACCAGTTACATGAATATAGATGTAAAATTTTTAAATGTTAGCAGGTTGAGTCTAGCAATGCATAAAAATAATACAACTGAGTGGATTTAATACAGGAATACAAAGGTGATTTATCATTTGAAAATTAACACATCTAATAAGAGTAGAAAAAGAGTAGAAAAATCATAATTTCTGCTGATAATAAAATTGAGCACCATGTTGATAATAGTAATAAAAGAAAACTTAATTTTGATAAGTATCTACAAAAAAAAACCAACAGCAAAATCATACTTAATATAGGTTATTGAAATGTTTTCCCTCTGAAATCAGAACAAAGTGTCCTCACTGTTCCTGTTTCTATTGAACACTATAATGAAATTGCTAGTCAGTGCAATAGGGAAAAAAAAAAGTAGAAAATAAGGATTGGAAAAATAAGGAATAAGAAGTAAGACTTATCTACTGATGATATGATTATGTACTTATATACAGAGGTATCCAAACAAGTAAGTAGAATTAAGATAAGTATACAGACAAGTATACAGACAAGTTAGTAGAATTAAATAAATTTAGGAGAATCTTTGGATATAAGTTCAATATTCAAAAACCAGGTGTATTTTTATATACCAAAAATCAGATAATAAATGTTATTTATTGAAAGATACAGATAATAACATCAAAAAATATTAGCTATCCAGGTTAAATCTAAATAAAGATGTGTATAACATATATACTGAAAAGTACAAAACATTATTAAGATAAAATAAAGAAGACCTAAATAAATTGAAGTTTATGTTATGATCATAGGTGGGAAGACTCAATATTTTTAAGCATGACAGTTCTTCCCAAATTTATATATTAATCCAATTTCAATAGTTTATTACACTGCATGCTTTAATGATTTGTACACTTTTCTATACATACATTATTGTTCAATAAAAAGTTCAATTAAAAGATCTTTCCCATTAAAACATATACTTGTAAGATATCAGGAGACTTAACAGATTTTTATAGAATGCAGTAAACTTAGATACTGTTAGTACTTTGAGGACTAATGATGATTTTTAGCTGTGTTTTATTTTAATTAAAAAATCTATTTTATTGTTGAAGTATAATTGACATACAATATCCTGTTAATTTCAGGTGTATATCATAGTGATTCAATGTTTTTATACATTTCAAAATGATTTCCAAGATAAGTCTAGTTACCCTCAGCTGTGATTTTCTTTAATCATGAATACTACCTCTGTTTTGTTACATTGTGTGGTTAGCCAGACTAGATAAGATAGTAGATTATTTTGGAAATCTTTAGTATGAAATCAGCTTAAGTTTTATATTGAAATATTTAATATTTTCTCACTGTAGTTAAATGAAGTAAGTGAAGAAAACAAGAAGATGGAGATTCAGGCTAAGAGAGTTCAAGCTCGTTTAGATAATTTACAGGTAAGCTGCCTGCACAAGTGAATTTTAAATGATTGCCTTTGGGTTTTCTCACATTTAATACAATTGTGTTTTAATTCATGGATATGCACTGTTGCAGAGGAAATATGAGTTTATGACAATACAGAGACTGAAAGGAAATTCCCATGCTGCTAACGAAATGAAAAGTTTAAGACAAGAAAAAGTACCAGTCTCAAAAACTCACAAGGTATGATGTGATTGAAAATTTCTCCAATAGAAGGCAAAGACATTTTTTCTCTTTGTTCTTGAACCTTTTTTTTCCTATCCTTTTTGATATGAAAAGATTCACCATAATAATTCATTTACAGAGAAATAGCTGTATAATGTTTCTAATATGCTTCTATTTACAAAAGCAAAACAAAGTATTTCAGTAGTGTTTCAGGCCTAGTAACATTGACAGATCACAGGACCTTAAGCTTAATAAGAGCTTTATTATTCATTGTGTTTTAAGAACCCATAAGCTTTCAATGTTTTCTGTCAAGACTGCAATCCACACCTGAATGAGCTCTAATTTATTTATTTTTTCCTAATAATTTTTTTACATTGAGGCATAAATTACAGTAACATAATGCATATTGTTAAGTATATAGTTTGGTCAGTATTGAAGAATGCCTATACTCCTGTAACCTACAACTAGATAGAGAATATTTCCATCACTCTAGAAAGTTCCCTTGTCCCTTCTCAGCTCTTCCTTGTAAGAAGTAGCTGCTAATCTGCATTCTATCACCATGAATTCATTTTACCTATTTTAGAACTTAGATCAATGAGATTGTATAGTATGCATTCATTTGGGTAAGGCTTATTTTACTCATTATAACATTGGGTGTATCAATAGTTTGTTCCTCTGTAGTTGCTCAGTAGTATTCCATTGTATGACTGTATCACAGAATTTGTTTATTCTTCTGTTGATAGACACCTGGGCTATTTCTATTTTTTGTCTATTATGAATAAAGCTGTTAAGAATATTTGTGTACAAGGCTTTTAGCGGACATGTGTTTTCATTCATCTTGGACATACAACTAAGGCCAGAATTTATGGGTCATAGATATTTGACTTTTCATGAAACTGCCAGTTTTCCAAAGCTGTTGTACCGTTTTATACTCCTATGAATTTTGTGATTGCTCCACAACCTTGCCAACATTTGTTTTCAGTCTTTTTCATTTTGACCTTTTCGGTAGGTGAGTAGTGATATCTCAATGTGGGTTTTTAATAATTTTTATAAATCCTCTACTTATTTTCATAAAGTGGGAACACAGCACTGTTTAAAGATTTTTCTGGAATCTGAGTAGTAAAATCAGGAGCCACCATTGGGCAGTGTGACTCTGAAGGTGTTAACTATCTGGCTTATGATGAAGACATCATGACTCAGGACCAAATTCAGCAAAAGATTGCTATGCAGAACCTTCTCTTCTTGGAGCTACTAGAACTCACCATCCTATGCAGGGAATATGCTGGATGACATCTATCACTGGAAGATTGAGCACCTCCACCAAAAGTTCTCATACATCTGCAAGACCAGGCTTTATGTGAGCAGCTGCTGCTGCTGCTCCTCCTCCTCCTCCTCCTCCTCCTCCTCCTCCTCCTCCTCCTTCTTAAATGTTTATTTATTTCTGAGAGAGGGGAGGGACAGAGAGAGAGAGGGAGATAGAGCATCCAAAGTGGGCTCCGTGCTGCCAGCAGAGAGCCCAATATAGGGCTTAAACCCACAAACTGGGAGATCATGACTTACGCTGAAGTGGGATACTTAACTGCTGAGCTACCCAGATGCCCTTATATGAACAGCTTCTATCGAGGTTTTGGATTCTCCACGTGGAAATGCTGCTGGATGTCAGCAGGGAGTTTTAGCAGTTCAAGCCCGTGTCTGCCAAGATCAAAGAAGACCTGGTGTCCCAGGGCTTCACTGTTCACAGTTGAAGATTTCCATACCATGTTTATAGACCTAACTGAGCAGATGGAGAAGCAGACCTAAGTAGCCAACTTGTTGCCCTCCTTCAATAACCAGAGGACCTTGGACTTTCTGTTAGTCTACCTGCAACTGTTCACCTCAGGCTTCCTGTAGTATGAGCACTTCATTGAAGGTGGGTGCACTGTAAAGGAATTCTGCCACCAGGAGGTAGAGGCCACGTATGAGGATAGTAACCACATTCTTGTCATCATGCCGGCCCATGCCCTCAGGGTTCCATCCAGGTGGGTGGAAGGAGATTGCACAGAGGGTATAGCACCAACCTGCACATCTTTTCCTGAAGTCTCTGGGCCTAAGATCTACCTTCTCTACCTCCTGGAACTACGATTTCCTCTACAAATAGGACTTGCCCCTGTCTGCCACTGCCCTGGCCTGCCACTGCCCTCTGCCAGGCAGCACATATGTTCAGAAATATTTTTTGTGGTTGTAAATGGAAATATTTCATACCCCCACTCTGACCTTTTTCCTCTTATACAGCCTTCCATGTTGTATTAACTCAGTTTTATTTCTACTCGGTACTTAATGATGACTGAAGTCATCTAAAGTTTCCATTTGAAGAAAACAGGTTAAAATTACTCGTTCAGAATAATGTAACTCTAATCTCATTCTGATTTTGTAGATTGCTGTCTGCTTAATGTTACTTTGTTATTTATTTATTTGCTTTTGTTTCTTTGTCTTTTCAGATTTCTAAAAAACTAAATCTAGTGTAGTTCCCTGTTTAAGGTAGATGTGTGATAAATGTAGAATGAAATTGACTAAAAGTGATTTGAAGGAATACTAAAATCAGTGTAATTGAATCTATAAATTTTTCTGGCATTTTGTTCTTTACTTCGGTTTGATAGACTCTCAGAGATAGACTCTCAATACATATTTTAATGGCATTCTTTAGGTAACTTTTTCTATAATCCCCAAATTTAAAACTTGTCTTTGAAATTTTATCAGGTTGTGAACTGAAATATATGTTTGGTTTAATTTTTTACATATAGGTACCACTTAATGCACAAGTTTATGAACTTTTAACTGTCTTCATGGACTGGATTTCAGATCACCACCTTAGTAAATTAAAAAGCGAAGAATCTGGAATGGATGGTGAAAAGCCCCTACTGAAATTTGCTTCTCAGAGAAATGATATTCAGGAGAAGTGTATAAAGGTTTGTTTCTTGATTTGATACATATGACTTATGAAGATCAAAACTGGAAAGCCTATTGTATATGTTATAAGGGAAAAAATATTGAAAATATTTTTGATTGAAAATTGACCATACCAATAGTTCTGAAAAGATTCATTTCAGACTTAATTAAAATTAGTTCATACTTTTATTTTTCTTAACATAATGGGAATTTCTTTTTAAAGATAGAGACTAGAAGTTAACATCTTAATCCAGAAATGGCAAAATAATTGTATACTAGAGTTAGGCAAATGATCAGTGATACAAACAATTCCTGATTGATAACACATGATTTCCACTAAAATAATTTTGTTTTACTTTTTGTCATGAAGGGATGAAAAGTCTATTTGTAAGGGGCTTCTCGTTAACAAAAAGAAATGACCATTTTCTTAAGTTACAGACATTAATTTGGATATTAGTACTCATGATTTCTAGTTAGTATATGTGGTCATTAGAGGTTGACAACTATATTCTACAAGAAATATATTAAAACTTTGAAGAGTAGACATCTAAAGTTGTTTGTTTAGTGTTTTCAGAAACAATTACATAATTGTTAAATATTGGCTAGGGTTTCATTTGACAAAATTATTTCCAGTTTTCATCTTTACGTAACTAAAATGTTTCTTCTAAATGCCTTTTCTGCTTGGCAGAATAATGGCCTTCAAGATACTCATATCCTAATCCCTGGAACCTTTCCATATGTTATGTTATATGGCAGAAGTGAATTACGGTTTGCTAATCAGCTCACTTTCCAATAAAGATTGACCAGGTTGTCTGAGTGGGTCCAGTAGTCATGTGAGCTTTTAACCAGACAAAGCAGAAGAACAGGTCAGAGATTCAGCCCATGTTTGCTAGCTTTGAAGGTGGAAGAAAAGTGCCATAAGCCAAGTAAAGCTTCTAGAAATTAGTGCAATTTTAGTTATATTTAAGGCTGTGATTAATTTTCAGTTAATTTTTTGTCTCTGGTGTAAGATAAGGGTCCACTTCATTTTTCACAAGTGAATATCCAGTTTTCCCGTCACCGTTTGTTGAAGAGACTGTCCTTTTCCCCATTGAGTGGTCTTGGCACCCTTGACAAACATTATTTCACCATGTATGTGAGGGCTTATTTCTGGGCTCTCTGTCTCATTGGTTTTTATATCTCTATGTGAATATGACACTGTTGTGATTACTGTAGCTTTGCAGCAAGTTTGAAATCAGGAAGTGTGAGACCTTCAACTTTGTTCTTTTTCAAGATTGTTTTTTGTCTGTTCACTGTGCCTGGAGATTCCATATGAATTTTAGAAAGAGTAGTAGTCTATGTTGTATAAAAGTTTTACATTTTTGTGTAATTAAGCCCATATCCTTTCTTATTTATTTATATATGTATTTATATATGTATTTTTTATTTTGAGAGAGAGTGAGTGAGTGAGCAGGGGAGGGACAGAGAGAGAAGAGAGAGAATCTCAAGCAGAGATTCCCAAGCCCCTGACAGAGCAGAAGTCCAGTGCAGGGCTCAGTCCCACAAACCATGAGATCATGACCTGAGCTGAAATCAGCAATCAGACGCCTAACTGACTGAGCCACCCAGGTGCCCCCCCCACCCTTATGCTTTGTTTTGTTTCTGCCACTGCATCAGTGTTATTTTTTTTTTCAATCTATGAAGTTTATTGTCAAATTGGTTTCCATACAACACCCAGTGCTCATCCCAAAAGGTGCCCTCCTCAATACCCATCACCCACCCTCCCCTCCCTCACACCCCCCATCAACCCTCAGTTTGTTCTCAGTTTTTAAGTGTCTCTTATGCTTTGGCTCTCTTCCACTCTAACCTCCTTTTTTTTTTTTTTTTTTTTCTTCCCCTCCCCCATGGGTTTCTGTTAAGTTTCTCAGGATCCACATAAGAGTGAAACCATGTGGTATCTGTCTTTCTCTGTATGGCTTATTTCACTTAGCATAACACTCTCCAGTCCCATTCACATTGCTACAAAGGGCCATATTTCATTCTTTCTCATTGCCACGTAGTACTCCATTGTGTATATAAACCACAATTTCTTTATCCATTCATCAGTTGATGGACATTTAGGCTCTTTCCATAATTTGGCTATTGTTGAGAGTGCTGCTATAAACATTGGGGTACAAGTGCCCCTATGCATCAGTACTTCTGTATCCCTTGGGTAAATTCCTAGCAGTACTATTGCTGGGTCATAGGGTAGGTCTATTTTTAATTTTCTGAGGAACCTCCACACTGTTTTCCAGAGTGGCTGCACCAATTTGCATTCCCACCAACAGTGCAAGAGGGTTCCTGTTTCTCCACATCCTCTCCAGCATCTATAGTCTCCTGATTTGTTCATTTTGGCCTCTCTGACTGGCGTGAGGTGGTATCTGAGTGTGGTTTTGATTTGTATTTCCCTAATGAGGAGCAACGTTGAGCATCTTTTCATGTGCCTGTTGGCCATCCGGATGTCTTCTTTAGAGAAATGTCTATTCATGTTTTCTGCCCATTTCTTCACTGGATTATTTGTTTTTCGGGTGTGGACTTGGTGACCTCTTTATAGATTTTGGATACTAGCCCTTTGTCCGATATGTCATTTGCAAATATCTTTTCCCATTCTGTTGGTTGCCTTTTAGTTTTGTTGGTTGTTTCCTTTGCTGTGCAGAAGCCTTTTATCTTCATAAGGTCCCAGTAATTCATTTTTGCTTTTAATTCCCTTGCCTTTGGGGGTGTGTCAAGTAAGAAATTGCTACGGCTGAGGTCAGAGAGGTCTTCCTGCTTTCCCCTTCCAGGGTTTTGATGGTTTCCTGTCTCACATTCAGGTCCTTTATCCATTTTGAGTTTATTTTTGTGAATGGTGTGAGAAAGTGGTCTAGTTTCAACCTTCTGCATGTTGCTGTCCAGTTCTCCCAGCACCATTTGTTAAAGAGACTGTCTTTTTTCCATCGGATATTCTTTCCTGCTTTGTCAAAGATTAGTTGGCCATACGTTTGTGGGTCTAGTTCTGGGGTTTCTATTCTATTCCATTGGTCTATGTGTCTGTTTTTGTGCCAATACCATGCTGTCTTGATGATGACAGCTTTGTAGTAGAGGCTAAAGTCTGGGATTGTGATGCCTCCTGCTTTGGTCTTCTTCTTCAAAATTACTTTGGCTGTTCAGGGCCTTTTGTGGTTCCATATCAATTTTAGGATTACTTGTTCTAGTTTTAAGAAGAATGCTGGTGCAATTTTGATTGGAATTGCATTGAATGTGTAGATAGCTTTGGGTAGTATTGACATTTTGACAATATTTATTCTTCCAATCCATGAGCACGGAATGTTTTTCCATTTCTTTATATCTTCATCAATTTCCTTCCTAAGCTTTCTATAGTTTTCAGCATACAGATCCTTTACATCTTTGGTTAGTTTTATTCCTAGGTATTTTATGGTTCTTGGTGCAATTGTGAATGAGATCAGTTTCTGTATTTGTCTTTCTGTTGCTTCATTGTTAGTGTATAAGAATGCAACTGATTTCTGTACATTGATTTTGTATCCTGAGACTTTGCTGAATTTATGTATCAGTTCTAGCAGACTTTTGGTGGAGTTTATCAGGTTTTCCATGTCTAGAGAGAGAATTCTAAGTAGGCTCCATGCTGTCAGCGCAGAGCCTGACACAGGACTAGATCTCATGAACTATGAGATCATGACCTGAGCCGAAATAGTCAGATTCTTAACTGACTGAGTCCCTGGGTATTCTTGATTGCATGTTTTTTCCTTTCAATACTTTCAATATAGCATGCCACTTTCCTCTGGCCTACAGAGTTTCTGCTGAAAAATCTGATGATAGCCTTTTGGGGTTTCTTGTAAGTGATTGTTTACTCTTGCTGTTTTTGAAAGATTTCTCTTTATCACCACTTTTTGCCTTTTTTTTTTTCTTTTAAGCAGGCTTCACACGCAGCAGGAGCCCAATGTGGGGCTTGAACTCATGACCCTGAGAGCAAGACCTGAGCTGAGACCAAGAGTCAGATACCTAACCAACTGAGCCACTTAGGCACCCCGCTCTTTGCCATTTTTGTATGTCGCTTGGTGTGGATCTTTTGGTTTACTCTTACTTCCTGGATCTGGATGTCTGTTTTCTTCCCCAGATTTGGGATATTTTCAGCTATTATTTCTTCAGATAAATTTTCTGTCCCCTTCTCTCTCTCTTCTCCTTCTGGTATCCCTATGATGTAAACATTATGCTTGATGATGTCACTGAGTTTTCTCAACCTATTCTCATTTATTAGTAGTAGTATTATTTGCTGTTCAGTCTGGTTGCTTTCCATTACTCTGTCTTTTATATCACTGATCCCTTCTTCTACCTCCTCTAACTTACTACTGATTGCCTCTACTGTATATTTTATTTCAGTTTGAATTCTTTATTTCTTACTGGTTCTTTTTTTATATTTTCTATGTATATGTTGAAGTTCTTACTGAATTAATACTCTCTTGTCTCCAATCTAGTGAGTATCTTTTTGATCATTATTTTGAATTCTTTATCAGGCATATTATCTCTGTTTCACTTAGCTCTTATTGCTATGGTTTTGTCCTGTTCTTTCTTTTGGGACATATTCTCTGTTTCTTCATTTCATCTAACTCTCTGTGTTTGTGTCTATGCACTGTGTAGGTCAGCAGTGTCACCTTGTCTTGAAAACAGTGGTCTTGTGTAGAAGAGGTCCTTTGGTGTCCTACAGTGCCATGCCCACTTGTCACTAGAACCAGGTACTCCAGGTGTTTCTCCTATGTGGTGTTTCTCCTATGTGTTTCCCCCTTTTGTGTCTAAAGCCTTTAGCCCAGTTGGTTACAGTGATCCTGCTTTGCCTGGTATTAGCATAAAGGGCAGGATTTGTTTTTTTCGCCATTCAGGTATCTGTCTGAGGCTTCCATGGGCTCATAGGTGGGTGGTGCCAGCAGTCAGGCTAGCTGTCTGCAGTTAGCCTGTCTGCTATAGATGCAAGGCACTGAGCAGCATTACTTTCTCCCAGCAGGGCCAACTGAGAGGCTTTCCTTGGTGAATGGAGCTGGCAGTCAGACTTGATTCGGCACTTAGCCTCTCGGCCATAGTTGCTGGTGCACCCAATGGCAGGGCTTTCTCCCCGTGCAGCTAGCTAAAAGACTCAGCTGCTAGAACTGTGGGCGTGCTGGTGTATGGGGTTATCTCCCCCTCACCAGGTCAAGAGTTACTTTGGAGTGGTGCCCATCCCTGCCAGGGCTGCTTGCAGGGTGTAGTGGGGTGGGACAGCTTTGGATGGCTGCCTGGTGAGGTGGATGTTTTGGATGGGACAGGTTTTTACAGGGATTACTAGGCTAGCGTAAGGTATACAGTGTTAGCAAGCTAGGTGGAGAGTTTTAGCCTCGGCTCCCACAAGTGCCTGGCTATCTGGTCTCGGGGAAGGAAAAAGAAATGGTACCTGCGAGCACTTTTGTTTTTGGAGGAATCTGAAGATCCCTGCCCCTCCACTGCACCTTCTGAGATTAGTAAATTAATCTCTACATATACCCCAGGTGCTTTTCAAACTGCTGCTTCTGTGCTGTGTCTTGGGGCTGGAGTTATTTATTATGGGAGCTCTTGAAGGATGAGGACTCAATTTCCTGTTGCCTTCTGGATGCCCAGAGTTAAGCCTGCTGATTTTTAAAATACCTGAAGTTAAGCCTGGCTGATTTCAAAAGCTCCCAAAGTTAAGCCCCACTGGTTTCTAAAGCCAGATGTTACTGGTACTTGTCTTCCCAGTGCAAGTCCCCAGTGCCTGGGGTGCCTGCTGTGGAGTCTCATCCTCTTGCTTCTCTGTGCTTGTGGTATCCCTCCCATTTGTGGTTAGTGTTACTGGGGATTTGGTTCCCAACTACATCCCTGCCCCTCCTACCCTTTTTGATGTCATGGCCTTTCTACAATTAACTGTTGAAGGTCGTTTCTCTCAGTCTTCAGGTTGTTTACATAGTGAGTTGAATAGGTGTAGTGTGAGTGTACTTGTGGGACAAGGTGAGCTCTGGATCCTATTCCACCATCTTCCTTTGGATCATCTACTTTTTCATAGTTTTAAAAATGCTTCCACATATATTTTTTCATGTAAACCTCACAGCAATTTTTGTGAGATAACCAGATCTGTTATTATGCCAGTTTCACAAGCAGTATTAAGAGAGTTTTGAGATTTTATTATTCTACATGGCTGGGAAGAAAATGGCAGATTTGGAATTTAGTTCATGGACATTCTGCTGTCTTGTCTCTTATAATCCATGATGAGAAACAAAATTGAGTAAGTCTCTGTGTAAAGGTTATAAGCATCAGTACAGTTTTCCATGAATAGCTAGCTACTCATCCCTTTATTGGCTTTGTCAATCAAAATTTTTCTTTAAAGTTGATGTAACTCATTATCCACTAAGATATGAAAATTCAAGTTTCAATCGTATACAAAAGTCTATTCTAGACCGCACAGTTAAAATAGTAGTAGAATATGAAATAATTGTTTAAAATAGCTTGGAAACTTACATGGTAGCTAAGATTATTATAAGTATGACTCCCTAAGAAAGCCATATCTCTCCATCTGTATCTCTCCATTCATCCATCCATTAGAGGATCAACTACTTTACCTTTTTTACTTTACCTCACAAATGTCTATTAAATTCCTATTACTTTTAGTGTATAATAAATGTGGAGTTTTTTTCCATGTTGAAAGGCTAAAGATTGGCATGTAAAAAATTATTACAAGAATTACTGAGCTCTCTTCAGGACTGAGACACTGGGTATCAATAGATTTCCTGTCAGGTCTCTCATTACTGTGTATTTTCTGTGTGCTAGCTATTATTTCTATGTATATCTTGAATGCTAGGTAATTGACTGTTTTGTGTATTTAAACATAACTGCTTATAATGTCTTGATTCTGTATTTTAAAGTTCATTGAGGTTTTGAGAAGATGTTGGAGACCCAAATGATGGTTTTAGTATTATTTCCCTGTATCTATTGATTCCAAAAGAAAAGTAACCTAGAATTTCTAGTCTGTTAAAATACAAAGTTTGAAGTAATAATTTTTGTTATAAGTATTCAGCATGCAGCAATCAGTAAAAAAAATTGTAGAGGTTTAGAGGTCTTTCTAAAATATTTAATAACTGGTCCATATACAGATTTCCACAGGTGGCCCCCATCTTTTTTTTATATTTAGTTCAAATTTCAATCTAACAAGGCAGATATCCATAGAACCCTCCACTCAACAGTTGCAGAATATACATTCCTCTACAGTGTACCTGGAACATTCACCAGCATAGCCCATATGCCAAGAAAAATGGAACCTTAATACATTATACAAAGTATATTTTCTGACCACAGTGGAATTAAATTAGAAATCAGTAACAGAATGAACTTTGAGAAATTCACAAATGTATGGAAGTTAAATAATATGTAACTAAATAACCAACTGGCCAATGAAGTAATCACAAGGGGAATTAGAAAGTAAGATGAAAAAAAAATGAAAACACATTTACCAAGACACATGGGATGCAGCTAGAACAATACTTAGGGGAGGATATGTAGCTGCAAATGCCTACATTAGAAAAGACGAATCTCAGTAATGTTACCTTCTACCATAAGACACTGGGATAATCAAGCAAACTAATCCTAAAGCCAGCAGTAAAGAAGTACTAAAGAGTAGAGCAGAAGTTTGTGAAACTGAGAATAGAAAAACAGTAGAGAAAATCAGCAAAACTGAAAGTTGGTTCTTTTTCCAGAGGTTTTGAAACCTGACAAACCTTTATCTAGATTGGTCATTCGAAGAAAGACCAAACCAAGATTACTAAAATTGGGGGGAAAAAAGAGACATGATCATCTTACAGAAATAAAAAGATTTATAAGGAAATACTATGAATAATTGTAGGCTAATAGATAAGTGAGGTGAAGTAGGCAAATTCCTAGAGGGATAAAAACTATCAAAAAATGACTCAAGAAGAAGTAGAAAAGTTAAATTGATCTGTAATAAGTTAAAGAGATTAAATTAATCAAAATACTACCTACAAAGAAAAAGCCAGGTCCATATGGCTTCGTTGGTGAATTCTAATAGTCATTAAAGAATTAATGTAAATTCTGCACAAACTCTTCTCAAAAATAGAAAAGGATCCCACACTTAACTCATCTTATGATGCCAGTATTATCATGATAACAAAACCAGACAAATATATCACAAGAACAGTAGAAACCAATCTCTTAGGATTACAGACACAAAACTCCTCAACCCAATACAAGCAAATTGAATCCAGTCACATATAAAAAGAATTGTATACCATAACTAAGTATGATTTATCCCAGGAATGTAAGGTTGACTTAACCTCCAGAAATCTACTCATGTTATACCAGTAAAATAAGGATAAAAATCACATTATTTTCTCAACAGATGCAAAAAAAAGCATTTGACAATTCAACATACTTTTATGATAAAAGCAGTTAAAAGCTAGAGATAAAAGGGAACTTTCTTTATTGATAAAGTACATCCACAAAACCTCCACAGTTAATATCATACTTAATGATGAAAAAAAACCCTGTATGCTTCTCCCTAAAATTAGGAACAAGAAAAGAATACTTATTCTGACCTCTTCTATTTAATATTGCACTGGAGTTTCTAGCCCGGGAAGTTAGTTAAGAAAATGAAATAAAGGCATCCAGAGTAGAGAGAAAGTAAAACTATTTGCAGATGACATAATCTTGTTTATATAAAAACCTAAGGAAGTCACTAAAAAAAAAAAACTATAAAAACTAATAAGCAAATTAAAGGATACAAGTTCAATATTCAAGAAATCAATTGTATACTTATATGCTCGCAATGAACAATTTGAGAATGAATGTAAGAAAACAATTCCCCTTTCAGTGGCATCAAAAAGAATACTTAGAAATTAGTTTTTCAGAAGAAGTGTAAAACTCATGCTCTGAAAACTATAAAACATTGTTGAAAGAAATTAAGAAGATCTAATAAAAATTGAATGACATCCTTATTCATGGATTGGAAGATTTAGCATGCTGGTATTTCCTAAACTGATCTACATATTCAGTGCAATCCTTATTATAAAATCCCAGCTTGCTTCTTGGCAGAAATTAATAACCTCATCCTGAAATTCATATGGAAATGCCAGGGACCCAGAATATCCACAACATGCTTGAAAAAGGACTGAGTTGGAGAACTCACACTTCCTGATTTTAAATTTTTCTACAAAGCTACATTAATGGATAGAGTGTGATGTTGGCATAAGGACAGATGTGCAGGTCTAGGGACTAGAATTGAGAATCCAGAAATGACCCCTTATAGTGCATCCAAGGCCTACATATAAGAGGTAAAAAACACAAAACTCTCTGAAGAAACATACATGTAAATTGTGCCATTGGGTTTGAAAATGGCTTCTTAAATATGACACTTAAAGCAGAACGAAACAAAGAAGAAAGATAACTGGGGGCACCTGGGTGGCTCAGATCATGATCTCACGGTTTGTGGGTTCGAGCCACGCCCATGTTGGGCTCTGTGCTGACAGCTCAAGGCCTGGAGCCTACTTCAGATTCTGTGTCTCCCTCTCTCTCTCTGTGCTCTGGTGCTCTGTCTCTCTCAAAAATAAATAAACATTTTAAAAATTTTAAAAAGAAAATTAATTAAAAGATAATTGGGCTGTATCAAAATTTAAAACTTAACTGATTAAAAAATGGGTAAAGGACCTGAATAGACATTTTTCCAAAGAAGACCTATGCATGGCCAACAAGTATATGAAAAGGTAAACATCACTGATAATCCAAGAAGCACAGATTAAAACAAACCTACAGTGAGATCTCACCTCAGACCTGTTAGGATCTCAAGTGTGTTCTCACCACCAAAAATAAATAAAAGGTAACTGTGTGAGATGATGGGTATGTTAATTATCTTGGTTGTGGTAGCCATTTCACAATGTATACATATATTAAAACATCACATTGTACACCTTAAATGCATTCAGTTTTGCTCATCTTATCTTAGTAATAAGGGTATATGGAAATAACATGAAAGAAAACATGGAATTGGGGAAAAGAGCAATGTATGTTATTTACAGAAGGTCTGGATGGCTGGAGTACCAGATGTGAAGAAAGTAATGGGCAGTAGTGGGAGAAGAAAGCAGGGTTGAAGCATGGTGATCTTTGGAGTTTTGCCAACAAATTTGGCTTCTACATCTCTACAGCCCTAGCTTCTTACAGTGCCTGATAAAAACACATATTCAATAAATGTTAATTGTTGTTAAGACCGAACCAGAAGACAAAAAAACCTCCGTTGCTGAGAAAATTCTAACTAATAAAAATGAAATTTAAGATAAAACTTTTTTTCTTTTTAACTTTTATGCTCCAGAGGATACCATCATGAAAGTCAAAAGACAACCCAACTGAATAGAGAAAGTATTTTTCAAGTCATATATCTGATAAGGGACTTCCATTTGAAATATTTTTTAAAAAGCCTTACAACTTAGTAATATAAAAGAAAACCTAATTAAAAATGCACTATGGATCTGAGTAGACATTTCTGTAAAAATCATATACAAATGGTCAATAAGCACATGAAATGATGCTCAACATTACTAACTTGGGAAATGCAAATCAAAACCATTTTGATATATCACATCCCATCACTAGGATGGCAAATTAAAAAACAAAAAACTAGGTAATCTTAATTGTGACCAAAATGTAAATGAAGAAATTGAAACTCATATACTGCTGGTGAAATTATAAAACTGTAGCACCTTTGGAAAATAGTCTGGCAGTTCCTGAAAAGATTTAACATAGATTACTATGTAAGTCAGCATTTCCATTCCTAGGTATGTACAGGAGAGATGAAGGCATATGTACGCACAGAAATTTGTACAGGGATGTTCATAGCAGCGTGATTCATAATAGCCAAAAAGTGGACAATCCAAATGTCCATCGGTGGATAAATGGATATGGTCTATGTATACAGTGGAACATTATTTGGTGGTAAAAAGAAATGCTGTATTGATGCATACTACAACATGAATGAACCTTGAGAATATTGAAAGTAGGGGCGCCTGAGTGGCCTCTGTTGGTTAAGTGTCTGACTTAGGCTCGGGTCGTGATCTCACTGTTCGTGAGTTCAAGCCCTGCATTGGGTTCTCTCTGGTCAGCACAGAGTCTGCTTCAGATCCTCTGTTTTCCTTTCTCTTTGACTCCCTCCCTCTCTCTCTCTCTCTCTCTCTCTCTCTCTCTCAAATAAACATTTAAAAAAACAACAAATGAACCCAGTCTCAAACCTTAAAAAAAAAAGAAAGAAAATATTCAAAGTGACAGAAGCAAGTCACAAAAGACCACATATTGTATGATTCCATTTATATGAAAAATCCAGAATAGGTAAATCTATATAGAGAAGGCAGATCAGTGGTTGGGGCAGTATTGGGATGACTGCTAATGGTTAGGGTTTTTTGGGAGTAGGTGATGAAAATGTTCTAAAACTGATTATGATAATGTTTTCACAACTGTGTGAATATACTAAAAATCACTTAATTGTATGCTTTAAATAGGTGAATTATATGGTGTATGAATTATGTCTCAATAAACCTATTAACAAAAAATTCACCACAACAAAAATAGAAATATAACCAGGCCTTTATGGTTGTCTTGGTCGAGTCTCTTTAAACTTAAGATACTTCACTTTCTCCACCATCCTTCTTGCCTCCCATTTTTATGGTAGTTTGTGGAAGAGCTCAGTTGAATATCTCACATTCTTAATTTTTCTGCATCCTTCTTTTTGGTATTATGTAACTTGTGTGGCAGAAATGCTTTATAGGTAATTCTGTGTACTCTATCTTGCCTACATATGTGTAGTCTCATTTGAAAGATTTCACTCTGAAAAAAATCACTTTGATGATGATGATGATGATACTTCTCCTCCTCCTCCCCCTCTTCCCCACTTGGGGGTTGAACTCACAACCCCAAGATCAAGGGTCACATGCTCTACCAACTCAGCCAGCCAAGTACCCCAAATCACTTTGATTCTTTACCAATTTTAAATCTCATATTAAAATATAGGGTGAAGGGGATTAAGTATACAAGATTTTACTGGAATTATGGCCTTAAGATAGTGAATAGTTATTAAATTCCATTCACCCATAAATATACAGTTTAGACATTTCTCCTTGAGGTGTCTAATTTTTCAGTTTTGCTTGAAATTTCATTCCAGAAAATAATAACTAAGACTAGTAGGAAACCAGTGAAGATCTTTAAGGAGAAAACAGCATCAGATTTATGCTTTTGAAGATCCTTCACTGCAGTGAAGGCTCCAGAGCAGATGCTGGAGAACAGTTAGGAAAGTCTTAAGTAGTTCAGATGAATTAAGACAGTAATTTGCATGAGAATCATGGTTATTCAATTAGAAGTAGACTGTTGAGAAAATATTTAGGAGGTAAAACAGATGAGACTTCTTAATGGATCTAGTATATAAGTTGAGGTATCTAGTTGGTTCCCAGGTTTCTGACTTTTGCAACTGGATGAATGTCAGTAGCATTCTCTCAAAATAGGAAATATTGGAGTACATCTGGGTTTGAGCCTCCTTAATCTGATAAGTTCTGGACAAGCTGAGTTTGAGATACCAAAATGGATGTGTCTGATAGACATCAATATAAGGGACCAGAGCTCAACACAAAGAGGAGTCTGTGCTAGATATGTAAATATGGGAGTCATTAGTTTGTATGGGCTAATTAGTCTGTGTTGGCTAATACTGAATTTGAGGAACGCCAACATTTAATGACCAAGTGAGTGAAGATGAACCGGCCAGAAAGACTGATAGTGACTAGAGAAGTAGAAGGAAAACTAGGAGAAATTGGTGTCGCAGAAGCCAATGAGTATTTCAAAAGGAGGAAGTAGTCAGTAGTGCCTAGATGGTACTGTGAAAGGCTACATATGTCCTTCCAAACTCGTATGTTTATTTTCTGTACCTATTGATCATATCTGTGGTCTAATTACATATGACTTTGTATCCTAGCTTTTATTGTTTTTACTTAATTATTATTAATATTTTTCTTGTTTATAATCTTTAGTCCACAGAGTAGATATACACTTTTTTTTAAATATGAAATTTATTGTCAAATTGGTTTCCATACAACACCCAGTGATTATCCCAACAGGTGCCCTCCTCAATGCCCATGACCCCTTTCCCCTCCCTCCCACCCCCCATCAACCCTCAATTTATTCTCAGGTTTTAAGAGTCTCTTATGTTTTGACTCCCTCCCTCTCTAACCTTTTTTTTTTTTCTTTCCCCTTCCTCTCTGCCGTGGTCTTCTGTTAAGTTTCTCAGGATCCACATAAGAGTGAAAACATATGGTATCTGTCTTTCTCTGTATGACTTATTTCACTTAGCATAACACTCTCCAGTTCCATCCACGTTGCTACAAAAGGCCATATTTCATTCTTTCTCATTGCCACGTTGTATTCCATTGTATATATAAAGCACAATTCCTTTATCCATTCATCAGTTGATGGACATTTAGGCTCATTCCATAATTTGGCTATTGTTGAAAGTGCTGCTATAAACATTGGGGCACAAGTGCCCCTATGCATCAGCACTCCTGTATCCCTTGGGTAAATACCTAGCAGTGCTATTGCTGAGTCATAGGGTAGATCAATTTTTAATTTTTTGAGGAACCTCCATACTGTTTTCCAGAGTGGCTCCACCAGTTTGCATTCCCACCACCAGTGCAAGAGGGTTCCCGTTTCTCCACATCCTCGCCAGTATCTGTAGTCTCCTGATTTGTTCATTTTAGTCACTCTGACTGGCATGAGGTGGTATCTGAGTGTGGTTTTGATTTGTATTTTCCTGATGAGGAGCAACGTTGAGCATCTTTTCATGTGCCTGTTGGCCATCTGGATGTCTTCTTTAGAGAAGTGTCTATTCATGTCTTCTGCCCATTTCTTCACTGGATTATTTGTTTTTTGGGTGTGGAGTTCGAGTTAACCATTTCCCTATTGCTAAGTAATTAAGATACCTCTACATTTTTGAAGCACCTCATATGCTTTAGAAGGGGTGTATTTTAGGTGTTTTTCTTAGGCTACTATACCAGAAGTAGGATTCCATCAAAGGCTTAGAATATATCTTTGTGGTCTTGACATTTTCTAGCAAAATGACATATTTTTGAAGCAGTGTTCATAGACATCTTTTAAAAAATTTTTTTAATATTTTTATTTTTGAGAGACAGAGACAGAGCACTAGTGGGGGAGGGGCAGAGAGAGAGAGGGAGGCACAGAATCAGAAGTAGGCTCTAGGCTCCGAGCTGTCAGCACAGAGCCTGACGCAGGGCTTGAACTCACGAACCATGAGATCATGACCTGGGCCAAAGTAGGATGCTTAACCAGCTGAGCCACCCAGATGCCCCATAGACATCTTTTTTAAACATTTGATTATTTTTACAAATTGACTTTATTAATTATTATTATTTATGCAAGTCACACCTCTTAAGAGGAAAGTATTACCCTAATTGCTAAAACTTTATAGTATTTTTAAAAAATATTCTTTCATATATCTTTTTAAATGTACCATAAATGGCATCATATTACACTTGTTTTTTTGTAATCCGCTTTTATCATCTAAATAAAATACAGATTCCATTATAATTTTTAGTGGTTACATGTGTATCTTAAAATTACTTAATCTTTTAAAGTCCAGATAATATGTTTGTATAGGTTCATCTCATTTAAAATCTTAGTGTACTGCTGCTGGGTTAAGGGATATATGTATTTAAATTTTCAAATATATATTTCTACATGTGTTGCTTATGGTTTCAAAGTGAGGGTTTTTGTTAGAGAACTCTTTTTCTTTTGAAAAAGGATAATTTTTGGAAAATTGTGGTATCTGATTTCATATGTCTAAAATTACTGTGCTTTTGTATCTTCCATCATTTTATCTTTAGCTTTTGCCTGTGATTACAGAGCAGTTACAGTGGATGCCATTTGTGAATGCCAAACTTCATCAGCCTTTTGTAAAATTTATATATTGGTCTCTAAGGCAGCTAGATGCTGGAACACAGGTAATTGATTAATAGTCTGTGTTTTTTAATTATTTCTCTTGATCTTGTTCTTTTACAGGTTTTTTGTTCTGTTTACATTTCAGAACTTTTTGCCTTCTCTGCTTTATTACTTTTTCTTTATCCTTTTATAAATACTGTTTTTCAGTGCCGTAGGTTTTAATCAATATGTAAAATTGTTTTTTGAGTTTCAAAATTATATAAGTGTCACTGTTCGGTTATTGTTAAAACTTACTGCCCCCTCCCCACTATATTTTATAATATTTCATATTTTACTGAAGGTAATAAAAATGTAAGATTTCTTGTGTTTTATGCCAATAAGTACATATTAGCTAAATTAGATAATAATTTTTATAATAGCCTAATCAGAACAAAAAAATTATTCTGGCATATTATAAAATGAATGCTATGTGTTATCTGTTCATATAAGGTTCATTCAATTTAAATTATGTCATGCATATGTAATCATTTGTGCTATGAGCTGTATTAGGTTTGTAAAATTTTATTTCCCTAATTAGTATTAATAAATGCTGTTACAGCTTTCATTTACTTAAAGGAGAAAAATGAATTTGTGCTTGGGTAGTGTCATCTTGGTCCTATGGAATTATAGAAGCACATAGCTAAATCACTCAGTGTGGTACTTATGATTAAGTAGTATTAATTGAGTCATGTGATTATTATGTAGTATGATGATTAAGATTAAGCAAAAATATCTTTCCTGAGGTGGTATTCCATATATTTTGCCTCTGTGTTGCACAAGTAAACACAGGAGCATAAATGCACACATGTGCTTGCACACCCCCCAGCCCCATGGAATATCATTTTTAATTTATTAGTCTTAACTACATTTGTCACTAAACAAAGTTATATTGATTATCAGGTCTTGTAATGTTGCTATCTTCTTCTTAAAATTTTATTTTGCTGTTTGTATAATGGTTTCTGAATGCTCTCAGCCACAAAAGGCTAGGCTCAGAAATTGAATGAAATCTTACTTTATCTTCCTTCCAAATATTCTTCTCATTTTCCTTCAGATAATTTATAGTTTTTTTTTGTCTACAAATATATACTCTGCACCCTACTCTGTGTGCTATTCTAGACAGATACTAGCCTGCATCTGTGTTTCTAATGAAAAGTAGCATTCTTGCCACAGTCCTGTTTCTTTATTCAGCATTGATGGATTTCTGATATTTCAGTTTTAACAGTTGTCTGACTGCAAATACTTTTTCATTCTTTTTAATGTTTATTTTTAAGTTTTAAAAATGTTTATTTATTTTTGAGAGTGAGAGAGACAGAATGTGTGCAGGGGAGGGGCAGAGAGAGAGGGAGACACAGATCTAGAAGTGGGTCCAGGCTCTGAGTTCATGTACTTTTTAAAAATTAAGCTTTTTATTTTGGCACAATAGTAGATTCACTCAGTAATAACAACTACTACAGAGAAATCACTTGTGTCCCTAACCCACTTTCCCCCAATGGTAACATCTTGAAAAACTAGTACAATATCACAGCCACAATTGATAGTAGTCAAAATAGTAGGAGTTCTACACCACCATAGAGATTCTTCATGTACACATATATATATATATACAGACTTTATTTTTTAGAGCTAATTTGGGTTCACAGTAAAATTGAGAACAGAAATTCCCCATATACTCCCTGACCCCACATATGTACTGCTTACCACACTATCAGCTTCCTGCAACAGAATTTGTTACAAGTTGTTACAATTTGTTACACTCGAACGTATCTTGGTATGTCCTTCCACTCCAAGTCCATACCTTACATTAGAGTTCACTTTGGTGTTTTACATTCTCTGAGTTTTGACAAAAATATAATGGTATATGACCATCATTTACAGAATAATTTGATACTAAAAATAGTTTTCCCTAAAATTCCTCTGTGCTCTGCCTATTTATACTTCCCTCACCCCTAATTCCTGCAGACCACTAATCCTTTCACTCTTTGCTTTTTACATAATGTCATAGCTTTGCCTTTTACAGAATATCATATAGTTAAGAGTTATTCTGTATGTCGCCTTTTCAGATTGGCTTCTTTCACTTAGCAGTATGTACTTAAGATTCCTCCATGTCTTTTCTTGGTTTGATAGCTCATTTCTTTCAGTGCTGAGTAACACTCTGTTGTCTGTATGTACCACGGTTTATCCATTCACCTACTGAAGGATCTCTTGATTGCTTCCAAGTTTTGGCAAGTATGAATAATATAAACATCCATGTGCAGGATTTGTGTGACATTAATTTTCAATTCCTTTGGGTAAATACCAAGGAGCACAATTGTTAGATAGATATGGTAAGAGTATGTTTAATTTTTTTGAAAAACTGTAAGCTACCTTCCAAAGTGGCTATACCATTTTGCATTTTAGCAGCAGTGAATGAGAGTTTCTGTACATTTGGTGTTGTCAGTGTTTTGGGTTTTGGATGTTCTAATTGGTGTAGAGTCAAGTCTCCTTTTTTTTTTTTTTTTTAATTTTTTTTTTTCAACTTTTTTTAAATTTATTTTTGGGACAGAGAGAGACAGAGCATGAACGGGTGAGGGGCAGAGAGAGAGGGAGACACAGAATCGGAAACAGGCTCCAGGCTCCGAGCCATCGGCCCAGAGCCTGACGCGGGGCTCGAACTCACGGACCGCGAGATCGTGACCTGGCTGAAGTCGGACGCTTAACCGACTGCGCCACCCAGGCGCCCCAAGTCAAGTCTCCTTTTAATTTGCAATTCCCTAATGACATACTGTTGGGCATCTTTTCATATGCTGATTTGCCATCTGTATATCTTCTCTGGTGAGGTTTCCAGGTTCTTTTGCCCATTTTTTAAATTGGGTTTTCTTACAATAGCGTTAAAAACGCTAAAGAATTCTAAAAGAATTCTTTCTAAATTTTGGATAACAGTTCTTTATCAGATGTGTCTTTGCAGATATTTTCTCCTCCCAATCTGTTTCTCATTTCTCATTCTCTTGACAAGAGTGGTTTTTAATTTTAATGAAGTCCAATTTCTCAGTTATTTTTTGTGCATCATGCCTTTAGTGTGGTATCTAAAAAGTATTTATTGTATCTAGCATCTTACACACTCATGGAGAATTGACCCCTTTATTATTGTGTAATGCCTTTCTTTCCCTGGTAACTTTCCTTGCTCTGAGATCTGTTTTGTCTGAAATTAATATAGTTATTCCAGCTAGCTTTTGATTAGTGTTTGCATGGTATATCTTTCTATCCATTTACTTTCAATCTGTATTTGTCTTTATATTTAAAGTGGGTTTCCTAAAAAATAAAAAATAAAAAAAAATAAAGTGGGTTTCTTGTCGACAGTGTGGGTCTTATATTTTGATTTAGTCTGATAATCTCTTTTAATTGGTATATTTTGACTATTGATATTGAAAGTGATTATTGATATTGTTGGATTAATATCTACCATAGTTGTCACTGTTTTTTATTTATTGACAATTATTCTTTGTTCCTGTTTTGTTCTCTCAGTCTTTTCCTGCCTTTTGTGGTTTTAATTGGACCTTTTATATGCTTCTAACTTTCCCTTCTTTCTTAGCCTTCAGTTGTACTTCTTTTTTTACATTTTTTAGTGGTTGCCCTGACTTTGCAATATACACTTAGAACTACTCTAAATCCACTTTCAAATTACACTATACAGCTTTACATGTAGTGTGAGTATCTTATAATACAGTAGACTCACCTTACCTGCGATTTCAGTTACCCATGGTAAACCAAAGTCTGGAAGCAGATTATCCTCCTTCTGAAGTATTGTCAAAGGTCAGTAATAGTCTAATGCTAAGTAGGGTCACAATGTCTATATCATTTACCTCACTTTTTCTCATCCTGTAGACATTTTAGCATCTACAATATTACCATAAGGGTGAGTACAGTACAAATAAGATATTTTGAGGGAGAGAGAGAGGCCACACTCATACAACTTTTATTATGGTATGTTGTTGTAATCTGTTTTATTATTGTTAACCTCTTACTGTGCATAACTTACAAATTAAACTTTATCATAGGTATGTATGTATAGGAAAAGATGCAGTTATATAAAAGGTTTGGTACTGTCCATGGTTTCGGATATCCACTGTGGTCTTGGAACACATGTCCCGTGATAAGGGGGGACTACTATAACAAAATACTGCTGATGTCTTCCTCCTGTCTCTTATTCCCTTGTATAATTCCTGTCTTTCATTTCACTACACATTAACCTACATAAACATGTATATATCTATATCTACGTCTATGATACAATGATCAATAATACAATTGTGTATACACACATACACACACAGGCACACATGCACATGCTCACAGACACACAGGCATCCATAATCCAATACATTGTTGCTATTGTTTTCAAAAAACTTATCTGTTAGATCAGTTAATAACAAATAAAAGCACTTATTCCTTCTCTAATGCTCTTTATGTACATCCAGGTTTCTAAGCTATATAATTTTCCTTGTCTCTAAATAACTTTTATTAATATTACTTTCAGTAACAGAATCCCTCAATTTTTGTTGGTGTGAGAAAATCTTTATTTTTCCTTTATTTTTGATAGATAATTTCAGAGTATGTAGAATTCTAGGTTGGTGGGGTTTTTTCCTCAGCATTTTAATCATTTCATTTTATTTTCTTCATGCTTACATGATTTTTGAGGAGACTTTGGATGTAATTCTTATCTTTGCTTCTCTGTAAATAACCTTTTTTCTCTTTTGGCTTCTATCAAGATTTTTTAAAAAAGCTTTTATTTTCTGAAGTTTGAATATGATATGCCTTAATGCATTTTTGTGTGCATTTATTTATCCTCTTAGGTGTTCTCTGAGCTTCCTGGTTTTGTGGGGTTTGTTTCTTGTGTTAATTTGGAGGAAATTCTGTCATTACTGCTCTCTCTCTATATATATATTTTTTATTTATTTATTTTTTTTTTTTTTTGAGAGTGTGTGAGTGAGTGAGGGGCAGAGGAAGAATCCCAGGAAGTGCAGAGAGAGAAGAGACAGAGTGCAGAGCCCAGAGCAGGGCTCAGGGTCACCAGAAGCAGTGCTCAAGATCACCCAATGTGGGGCTCAAACTCACAAGTCGTGAGATCATGACCTGAGCCCAAGTGGGATGCTTCACCAGCTGAGCCACCTAGGATCCCCACTTCAAATATTTATTTTATTCCTTTGTTTATTTTCCTTCTGGTATTTTCATTACCCATGTGTTGCACCTTTTGTAATTGTCTCATAATTTTTGGATATTCTGTTCCATTTTTTCCAGTTTGGGTTTTCCTCCTTGTGTTCCAATTTCTGTTGATGTGCCATCAGACTTAGATATTATTTCTTTGTCTGTGTGTAGTCTACTAATGAGCCCACCAAAAGTATTCTGCATTTACAATGTTTCTGATCTCTAGTATTTTTGGGTTTTTTTTGGGGGGTTTAATTTATTTATTTTGGGGGGGTACAGAGAGAGAGGGGGGAGAGAGAATTCCAAGGAGGCTCCACACTATCAGCACAGAGCCCAACACTGGGCTCAATCTCAAGAACCGTGAGATTGGGGCGCCTGGGTGGCTCAGTCGGTTAAGCGGCCGACTTTGGCTCAGGTCATGATCTCACGGTCCGTGAGTTCAAGCCCCGCGTCGGGCTCTGTGCTGACAGCTCAGAGCCTGGAGCCTGTTTCAGATTCTGTGTCTCCCTCTCTCTGACCCTCCCCCGTTCATGCTCTGTCTCTCTCTGTCTCAAAAATAAATTAAAAAAAAACGTTAAAAAAAAAATTTAAAAAAAAAAGAACCGTGAGATCATGACCTGAGCCAAAATCAAGAGTCAGACGCTTAACTGACTGAGCCACCCAGGGGCCCCTCTGTTATTTCTTTTGATTCTTTCTTAGAGTTTCCATCTCTCTGCTCTCTGTTGTCTACTTGTTTCATTAGAGCTCTTAGAATATTAATCATAGTTGTTTTAAATTCTTTGATTATTCCAGCATTTCTACCATATTTGAGTCTGATTCTGAAGTTTGCTCTGTCTTTTCACACTGTGTTTTTTGCCTTTTAGCATGGCTTGTAATTTTTTCTTGTTATCTGGACATGATATACTATGTAAAAGTGACTGCTGTAAATGAGCCTTCAATACTATGGTAAGATGTGTGGGAAGGGGAAGTGTTCTGTAGTTGTGTAATTCAGTCTCAGTCATTTGGTGAGCTTGTGTCTTGGGGCTATGAACTTCATAAATGCCTCTCAGTTTTTCTCCCCCTGAGGTGGGGCAGGATTGCTAGAGTGGGCTGGAGTTTTGTATTTCCTTTCTGCTAGGTCTGTTAGATTCTTATAAAATCTCAGTAGGTTAAGCTCTGGTAAGGTAGTTTCTCTTGAGGACAGATCTTTTTAACAAGGACAAAATTGTGTCATATTTCCAAATGGTAACTTTTTTTACCCCCCCCCCCCACCCACCTGAAGCATGAGGGGATTTTTCTCCAGTCTTCACTGTGAGAACTGTTAGAGCTCCTCATCTAAAACCAACAAAATCTGAGAACTCCCTTGTGACTGGCCACAGCCAGCATTCTTAATTCTCAGACTTGTTCACATTGGGCCTCCAGCAGTTTTCTTTTCTTTTTCCTTTTTTTAAATATGGCACACTTCATGAATTTGCATGTCATCCATACTCAGGGGCCATGCTAATCTTTTCTGTATTGTTCCAATTTTAGTATATGTGCTGCCGAAGCAAGCACTCCAGCAATTTTTGGTTATGGTTCATATTTTCCTACCCTGGTACCAGTTCCCACAGAGATTTCAGCTCATGGGTTTCTGCTGCAGTAAGCTGTAATTCTCTGTATTCACCTGTCTGTCTCCAAATTTGGGCTTTGCCCTGTGTTCTCACTTCTGTTGGATCTAAGAAAGTTTAATTTTTCAGTTGTTCAGCTTTTTACTTTTGTTAGGATGGAGTGATAACTTCCAACCCCTTACCTGCCTAACCAGAAATCAGAAGTTCTCATGTTGCATTTTTATAGCAATACCCACTTTACATTTTTTTAATGTTTGGTTATTTTTGAGAGAGAGAGAGAGAGAGAGAGAGAGAGAGCATGAGCAGTGGAGGGGCAGAGAGAGAGAGGGAGACACAGAATCAGAAGCAGGCTTCAGGCCCCGAGCTGTTAGCACAGAGCCTGATATGGGGCTCAAACTCACAAACTGCGAGATCATGACCTGAGCTGAAATTGGACACTAAATGGACTGAGCCACCCAGGTGCCCCCTCATTTTCCTGTTTTTCAAAATGTTTATAAATAGTTCCTTTGCCTTTCCTTATACATTTTAGAATAATCTTCACTGTCTACAAAATTTCTTGCTGAGCTTTTGATAGAAATTGCATTAGCCTGTATACAAATTTAAGAAAAATTGGCATCTTTACAGTGTTGGGTGTTCCAGTTCAGAAACATGATTTCTCCATTTTATTTAGAAAGTTGATTTCTTTCATCCATGTTATGTAGTTTTAAGCATAGAATTCCTGTCCATTATTTGTTAGATTTTCAGCTGCATATTTAGTGTTTTTGAGTGGTTAAAGTTGGTATTTTTAAAATTTTGGTGTCCCTGTTGTTCATTCTGTATCCTATGAGCATGATCTTATTAGTTTTAGGAGTTTTCTTGAAGATTCTTTGGGATTTTGTATATAGTCATGCATCTATGAATAAGAAAGTTTTCTTGTTTTCCTTTTCTGACTATATGCTTTCAATTTTTGTCTTTCATAAGCTACAATATCTAGGACTATGGTGAATATGAATGATAATGGAAATCATTGGCTTGTTCTTGATCTTAGGGGAAAATAGTCCTTTCGCTATTAATATTAGCTATAGTTTTATAGATGCTTTTTGTCAAGTTTAGTTCCCCTCTATTACTATTTTTCTGAGTTTTTATAATCATGAATGAATGTTAAAATGTTTTTTAAATGGATTTTTGTATTTACTGATAGGATCATGTGATTTTTTTCTTTAACCTGATAATGTGGCTTTCAAATGGCTTTCAAATACTGAGCTAGTCATGTGTTCCTAAAATAAACCCCACTTGGCCATGTTGTATAGGTCTTTTTATATTTGCTGAATTCTGTTTCCTGATATTTTGTTAAAGAGTTTCCTATCTATATTCATTAGGGGTATTGATTTACAGTTTTCTTTTATACTGTCTTTGTCTGGTTTTGTATCAGGGTCATACTATCTTCATAAAATTTATTGGGAATTGTACCATCCTCTTACTTTTCTAAAAGAAATTAGATAGAATTAGTGTTCATTTTTCTTCAGACATCTGGTAGAATTCTTCTATGAAACTCAGCCTGAATATATCTTTTTTTGAGAGATTCAAGTTCCTTAATAGTTGTAAGGATATTCTAATAGGTGATTCATATAAGTGATTTATAGAAGTGTGTGCTTTTCAAGGAATTGAATGACCCATTTTGTCTAAGCTGTTAAATATATATGTGTAAAATTTTGCGTAATATTCTCTTATCCTTTTGATGTTCTCAGTGTTGGTAGTGATGCCCTCTCTTTCGTTCCTGGTACTGATACTGTGTCACTTTTTTTTGGCTTTCTTGACAGAAATTTGTTTGTTTTATTGATTTTTTTTTCCCCCAAAGGATTATCTCTTTGTTTCATAGTTTTCATTTTTATCTCATCTTTATTATTTCCTATCTTCTGTTTGCTTTGGATTTATTTTGTTCTTTTTTAGGTTACTGAGGTAAAAACTTAGATTATTGATTTGGGACTCCCTTTTTTTCTAACATAGTGCTATTTTTAGTGCTGTTTTTCTTTCAGCACTGCTTTAACTGTATCCCACAAATTTTGATATGTTCCATTTTCATTTACTTTCAATTTAATGTATTTTTAAAAGTTCCCTTCAAACATCCTCTTGACCCATGATTTATTTAGAAGTTTGTCATAGATCTCACTTTTACCTTTCTGTTTTTTCTGGTTTGGTTGCATTGTTGATGTTGTTTGGCTGAAGATATGTAGTCTGCTGTTGTTGTGTAGAGTGTTCTATAAATGTGGATTTGATTCTACTGGTTGATAGTATTTTAGAATTAGTTTAGGTCCTTGTTAATATTCTGTCCAGTTGTATCAAGTGTTCAGTGAAGTCTTCAGCTATAATTATGAATTTATATATTTGTCCTATTTGGTATTATCATTTTTTTGCCTCATATATTTTGCAACTCTTTTGCTTTGCACATATAAATTTAAGCTTGTTTTGTCTTTTTAGTGGATTGACTCTTTTTTCGTTATGTAATGTCTCTGTACCTGGTAATTAACCTTGCTCTGAGATCTATTTTCTGATATTAATATGACCAACCACTCTGCTTTCTTTAGATTTATAATGTCCTTTTCTATTTTTTAATTTTGACCTACTTGTAATGTTATATTTGAAATGAGTTTTTTATAGATAGCATATAGCTAGATTTTCTTTTTACTCAACTTTATCAAGTTCTGTGTTCTAATTGGTATATTTAGGCCACTTATATTTAATGTAGTTATTGATATGTTAGGGTTTAAGTTTTTTGACTTTATTTTGTGTTTACTGTTTGTTTTCATTTCTCTTTTCCATTTCTCTGGGCTTTTCCCCCTGCTTTCCTATGGGTTACTTGAACATTTTTTAAAACTCCATTTTGGTTCATTTATAGAATTTTGAGTATTTCTCTTTTTATAGCTTTTTTATTAGTTTTTCTAGGTAGCACATTGTATATAAATAATTTACCATAGTCTAGTGGTGTTTTCATTTTGTCAATTTGACTAAAATAGAGAAACCTTGCCTTTTCATCCCTTAATTAACCCCCTCTATAATACTACTATTTCTTCTACATACATTTAGAATCACATTAGACAGTGTTATTATTTTTGCTTCTACTGTCAAACATAAAACTCAGAATTTGCCCATATTTTTTGCTTACTGTGTTCTTTCTTCTTTCCAGATATTATAGGGTTCCTTCTTTTATTATTTCATTTCACCATTGAGAACTTCTTTCAGGCAGTCTTTTAGAAGAGGTCTGCTGTTAATAAATTGTTTTAGTTTTACTTCATCTTAGAATGTCCTAGTTTCCTCTTCATTCCTGAAGGATATTTTCACTGGGCATGGGGTTTTGAGATGATAGTTATTTTCTTGTAATACTTGAAAAATGTTGTGCTAATTTCTTTTAGCCAATTTTCATGGCTTTACAATAGGAAATCCACTGTTATTTGAATTGTTTTCTTCATATATGTTAATTTGTGTTACTGCTCTCAATTTTTTTCTTTCTCTTTAGTTTTCATAAATTGGCTATGATGTATCTTGGATTTGATTAATTTGGCTTGATTACTTTGGATTTATCCTTTCTGGGGTTTGGTCACTTTCTTCAGTGTCTAGATTTTTTTTTGCCCCCAAATGTGGGAAGTTTTCAGACATTATTTCTTCAAATATTTTTTCGGTCCCCCCTGATTTTTTTTTTTTTTCTTTTCAGGATTCTGATTGACATGATGGTTAAATATTTTGTTTTAGTTCCTCAGTTCCTTGAATTTCTGTTTATTTTTCCCTCCAGTTTTGTTTTGTTTTGTTTTTATGTTGTTCAGATTGGGTAAATTCAGTTGTTTTATTTTCCAGTTAACCAATTATTTCCTTGTGTTCTCCATTCAGCTGTTTAACCTATTGGTTTTTTATTTTGGTTAATGTATTTGCAGTTATAAAATTTCCATTTTATATGAAAATTTTTTATATTTTCTCTGGTAAGGATTCTTTATATTTTCTCTGGTAAGGATTTCTATTTCTTTGATAAGTTTTCTATTTTTCTTTTTTTTAAATGCATAATTACTAATTTTATCACAGCTGCTTTAAAATGTCAGATAATTTTTAAAAAAATTTTTAATGTTTATTTTTTTGAGAGAGAGACTGAGCACGAGCAGGGGAGGGGTAGAGAGAGGGAGACACAAAATCTGAAGCAGGCTCCAGGGTTTGAGCTGTTAGCATACAGCCCAACTCTGGGTTTGAACTCATGAACTGTGAGATCATGACCTGAGCCGAAGTTGGACATTTAACCAACTGAGCCACCCAACTGCCCCTGTTTGTCAGATAATTCTAACATCTTTGTGCTATTGGTATTGCCAATTACTGATTTTCATTCCGTTTAAGATCTTCCTGGTTCTTGGTGTGATTAGTGATTTTTTTATTGAAAACTGGACATTTTGGTATTATAAAACTTTGGATCTCTGTTTATCTGGCTTTGACACTGCTCTTGCAGAGAGGAAATACAGGGTGGCTCCTCTTTATTGCCAACTTAAGTAGGAGTTCTGATTCCCCATTAGGCCTTCATTGAGATACCTCCCTAACTGGGAGGGATGGGAGTGCCTCATTACTACCCCTCACATGGCCTTCCTGGACACTTTGTTACTGCCTGGTTTTAGGCTTTCCTGGAAAGTGTAGGCTGTCCTTGAAATTTTGTTCATCTAAGTGGATATTGGACCACAGATTTTTCTCTCGTTGGCTGAATTGTGGTTCTGTCTAAAAGTTTCTTGTCTTGCAAGGCTGCTCTTTTCTTAGCCTTTTGGCTAGAGAGAGCAGGCTTATGTTGGGGCTTTTTTGTCTGCAGTTTCCAGGTTGCCAGCTCTTTCAGCTGCAAGTCTGGGAAATATGAGGCATCAAGAAACTTATAGAATTTCTAATATTTTCTCCTATTTTTATACCAAGGTTTTAAAACATATATGTATTATCTTTTCCTAATGTTATTAAAAGCTTATTTAAAATTGTTTTTCATTTGACTGCAATTGACACACAGTCTTATATTAGTTTTGGGTATACAACATAGTGATTCAACTTTTATATACGTTATTCTATTCTCTACAACAAATATTAGCTACCTACTGTCACCATATAACACTACTACAGTATCATTGACTATATTCCAGTGCTGTGCTTTTTGTTCCTAGGACTTATTCCTTCCATAACTGGAAGTTTATATCTCCCACTTCCTTTACCCATTTTGTCCTTCCCTCCAGCAACCATCAATTTGTTCTCTGTATTTGAAGGTTGATTCTTTTTGTTTGTTTGTTTTTGATTCTACATTATGAATGAAATCAGATGGTATTTGTGTTTCTCAGTATTATTTCACTTAGCATAATATTCTCTAGGTCTATCCATGTTGTCACAAATGACAAAAATCTCATCTGTTTTTATGACTGCATAATATTCCTGTGTGTGTGTGTGTGTGTGTGTGTGTGTGTGTGTGTGTATGCCACATCTCTTTTTTCCAGTTGTCTGTTGATGGACACTTAGGTTGCTTCCATATCTTGGCTATTATAAATAATGCTGCAATAAACAGAGGAGTGCACATACCTTTTTGAGTTAATGTTTTTGTTTTCTTTGGGTAAATAACTGATAGCAGAATTGCTGGATCATACGGTATTTCTATTTTTAATTTTTTTGAAAAACGTCCCTACTATTTTCCACTGTAGCTATACCAGTTTACATTCCTATCCACAGTGTATGAGGGTTCCTTTTTTTGATTTAGAATTTACTGACCATATATTTAAATAAATTAGATTGCATCTGTTGCGCCATTCACCACCCAATCATTGTGTTTTTTGATACCCATAAAACCTCCATATACCTCTTTAATTTTAATATGTAGAAATTCTAAACAAATACTTGTTACCCATATTTATTTCAAAGTGTGGGTATGTACCCTCATCTGCAGCAGTGTGAAATGGTTTTCCTTTATTTGGTTCTTAATATATATGTCGAATATCATAAAAGCTTATGTTATTTTAGAAATATTTTTATGCCAGTATGTCTGTTTTGCCCATTGTCTTTAGTTTATTCACCATGAGAATCATCCATGATTCTAACCATGTATTTTATTCTGCAATTGTTAAAAAAGTTATCAAAATCACTGTGATGGTTATAATCATACTGAGTTGTAAAGCAGTGAGGCCCTAGATGATCACTTTATAAGCTAACACTGTAAGATACACACCCGATAAGCTATTTATCAGTAATGTTGGAGGAGTGAAGAACCTATAGTCGTCTACCTCTCAGCTCAGTTGATTTCTCTGTGCCAGAAACATATCATATTATGTTCTTAAACATTTTCAAATTCTCAGTTCTCCTAATTTTTTTCATAGAAAAGTACCATTTCCAATTTCTTAATTCTTGTAGACTGCTTATTTCTATTTTCGAATGTTTATTTATTTTGAGAGAGAGAGTGCATGTGTGTGTGAGTGGGAGGATAGGCAGAGAGAAAGGGAGAGAAAGAATCCCAAGCAGGCACTGCACTGGCAGCATGGAGCCTGATGTGTAGAGCTCTATCTCATGAATTGTGAGATCACGACCTCAACCAAAATCAAGAGTTGGACGCTCAACTGACTGAGCCACCCAGGTGCTCCAGACTGCTCATTCTTTTAGAAAAGTAATCAGAAATAATTTTTAAAAGTTGATTATAAAATTACTACTTTTTAATCTTGTATATTTCTAACCCATTTTTTAATTAGAAAAAATTTGACTTTTTCTTGTTTCTATATTTGATTGTAGTATTTGAAATATATTATGGATATAGACAAATATACTAAGATAATACATATTTTTAACAGCATTCAACTATGACATCAACATTGAGGAGACTGGGTGAAGACATATTCAAAGGAGTAGTAACTAAGGGAATTCAGGATAATTCTTTAGACCATTCAGTGGAGAATAAACCAAAGACAGCTGCTTTCTTTAAGAGCTCCAATTTACCATTGAGATTTTTATCAACTTTAATTGTTCTCAAAACAGTCACTCAAGGTAAGCTTTCAAATGTGCTTATGGTATAATTTTTCATAAACAAGTAGAAGAGAATACTATATAATGAAGCAACTCTTACATAGTCAAATATGTTTTCCATTTTTAGAATGAGATTTTATAATGGTGGCACATTATAGTAAGCTTTTATTCGCTAAATTTGAGAAAATGGATTAGTCAGTTGGATTGTTGCCCCCTCCCAGAAGACTTTGTTGATTCTTTTAGATCATGTTCCCATGGTAATATTATTGTATTCACCATAAAGTATTGAAATTCCTAATATGTTATTTTTTACTGGAGCATGTGTTGGCAGACTATAGCCTAGTGATCAGATCTGGCCCCACCACCTGATGTGTAAATAAAGTTTTATTTAAACACATGCATGCTCACTTTTTACCCGTTGTCTATGACTGTTTTTGTCTTATAACAACAGAGGTGAGTAGTTGACAACAGAGACTATATGGCCCCCTAGATGCTTATGTTATTATGTGGCCCTCTACAGCAAAATTTTGTCAATCCCTACACTAGTTTGTAAGTTGACTGAAGAAAAATTGCCTTGTTTACTACTGTATCCCCCTGCAACTAGCATAGTGCTTGATGTATAATAGTGAATAGGAAATTAATGGATTAAAAATAATGTTTCAATCAAAGTTGACCATTTTAAATATAGTTTTGATATATAGCTGTAAGAAGTTATGTTTTTGGATTACTAAACAGGTGATTTCTTGTTAAAGTAAGCCATACCAATATAGTCAGACATTAAGTATGCATCCTTTTATCTTTCCTGTTTGTTAAATTATGTAACTCAGTGTAGGGTTTTTTTTCAGTGGGAAATGGCAATAACTTAATTTTACTACTTTATCTGAAAGTGTGTATGATTTAGTTACACCTGATTATGGACTTTTACAACAACAACAATATGAAACTATAACTATCTTCTTAATTATTTTTTCCTTATGTTTGAAAGGTCATTTATGAGAAGGGTATATTAGCTCAAAATAAAGTTCACCACATACCAACATACATTACAACATCATTTGATAAAATGATCACTGATAAAACTAATGCAATAGAGATAAAACAAGAGAGAATGGGTACTCTCTGTCACCTTCTGTGGAATTCAGTATTGGACATGCTGACAGTCTTCAACGATCCATTAAAAAAAAAGGAAAGAAATGAATATTGGAAAGGAATGCAGAAAACTATTAATAGTCTTAAACTATTAATAAAAAACTATTAAATTTGTGGATACTCTCTATAAATCAAGGCCATCCAATAAGACTAGCTAAGAAATAAATTGAATATAATGTGCTATGATCTGAATATTTGTGTCCCCTAGAAATTCATATGGTGAAATACTAACCCCCAGAGTTAATGCTGTTAATAGTTGGGGTCTTTAAGAGTGCTTATTAGATCATGAGGGTAGAGCCCTTGTGAATGGAATTAGTGCCCTTATAAAGATACTCCATGGAGATCTCTCTCTTTAGCCCCTTACATCATGTTGAGGACACAGTGAAAAAGAAGTTGTAGGCTGTGAACCAGGGAGAGGGTCTTCACCAGAAAGTGATCATACTGGCAACTTTGTGTTGTATTTCTCCACCTCCAGAACTGTAAGCAATAAAATATCTGTTATATATAAGCTACACAGTCTGTGGTATTTGCTATAGCAGCCTGATAGAATTTGTTTCAGAAAATCAAAGAAAATTCACAAAGTCTATTGACTTTCAATAACTATCATCACCATCTATGACTATCTATGGCTATAGTATGACTACTATGAGTATCACTAACAAATAGCAATAATATATTTTTTAAAAAGACTTATTAATATAAACAAAACAAAAAGTGTAAAATATGGATATAAGTCTAGTACGGTGTCTGTAAACCCTTTGTGAAATATAATAGGGCATAAAGATATGGTAAATAATGGATGAATGAACAGGGTAATAAAGATTATAGATGAAGTTAAATGACATAAATAAGGGACTTTTATTCTTCCTTATAAATATTTTAAAAACTATAAGATACTCCAAGTGACGTAGTGTAATAATACCAATGAGAATTCAACTATAGTTTAAGTTGAGAAAGTGGTAGGAAAGGTGAAAAAACACTTGAAATGAATGTGATCATTTAAAACAAGTAAAACAGCAACATGGGTCATGGCTTGCCTGAGAAGATTTTAAAGCAACCTTGATAGAGTCCAGGAAGAAGGCAGACTAGAAAGATCCTGAGCTTACCTCCTCTCAGGGACACGGCAAAGCTGCAACTACATATAGAGCAATTCTTTCTGCAAATGGCCTGAAGACTAGGGAGAACAGCTATTCCACAGCTAAAGACACAAGGAAAAAGTCACATCAAGAAGGGTAGGAGGGACAGAGACATGGTCTGTTTAAGAACCAAATACATGCTGTGGTGGTCAAGAATCAGGAAGGACATCACAGGTGCAGAGACCTCTCTAGGAGTGAGGGGTTCGAGCCCTACATTGGGCACCCCACCCTAAGGATCTGCACTGGGAAGATGAGCCCAATAATGTCTGGCTTTGAAAAACAGTGGGTCATAACTCTAGGAGAGCTGGGGAGGGCTGTAGGAAATGGAGACTCTGCTCTTAAAGTGCCCATGCACAGTCTCATGTAGACAAAGCATGGGGAAACAGTTTGAAAAGCACCTGGGCCATAAGTGAAGGAGATTTATTAACTAATTATAGGGCATGTGCTTGGAGGGATAGGGATCTATAGGAACTTTCTCTAGGAACAAAGTGCTGGCAGGTGCCATTTTTATTGCCCTCCTCAGTCTAGCAAGGCATGATGCTGGCATGCCTTTTGACACTCCCTATCTACCTTAATGGCACTGCTTGCTCTCTACCAGTGTTCCCTTGTGAACATGCCCATCCCAAAGCACTTGCCCGAGCAGGCACATTTTTAAAGCGCCTCCTGCCCTTCTTCACACTAGTGGTTGGCCCCACCAACCAGCACACCTGCAGTAATCGACAGCTGGTCCCCTCATCCAGCTGTGCCAGGGCCAGACCCTCCCACCAGTACGTCCATAGTAGTCATGGCTGGGCATTGGTGGGCAGCTGGTTCAGTGGTCACCTCAACCCACCAACTGGCACAGCATTTGCAGCCCAGTCACAACAGGTAGGTGCACATAGCCCACAAGGATACACTGCTTGAGGGTTGAGTTCTGGTGATCAGAGTACACTGTGATTCTGGACCCTCCAGGATTTTTTCTATGTAAAGCCATTACTTTCAAGATCAGGAGATATACTAATCTACCTAATACATAGAAACACAGACAAAATGAGGAGACAGAGGAATATGTTCAAAATGAAAGAACAAGACAAAACCTCAGAAAAAGATCTAAACAAAATAGATAATCTACCTGATAGAGTTTAAAATAATGGTCATAAAGAGGACTCCTGAACTTGGGAGAACAAACACACTAGAGGAGTCAACAGCAGATTAGAGGATGCAGAAGAACAGGGTGCCTGGGTGGCTCTTCAATCTGGGAGACAGAGTAGTGGAAATCAGGCTGAACAGCAAAGAGAGAAAAGACCATAGAAAAGTGAGATAGGTTAAGTGACCTCTAGGACAATATTAAGCATACTAATAACTTCATTATAGGGGTCCTAAAGGAGAAGAGAGAGAAAGATAAAGAACTTACTTGAAAAAATAATAGCTGAAAACTTTCCTAACCTGGGGCGGGAAATAGACATCCAGGTCCAGGAAGCACAGAGAACCTCAAACAAGAGGAACCCAAAGGAATCCACACCAAGAAACGTAATAATTAAAATGTCAAAAATTAGAGGGTCGACTGGGAAGATGGAAGAGTGGGGGGACCCTAAGCTCGCCTCATCCCCTAGATACAACTGGAGAACACATCAGCGTAAATAACCCATAAAATGATTTGAAGACTGGCAGAACAAACTCCACAACTAAAGGTAGAAAAGAGGCCACATTGAAAAAGGTAGGAAGGGCAAAGACATGGTCTGGGAGCAAAGCAGACCATGGCTGTCTATGGTGGGGAGGGAGCCAGTGGTACAGAGAAGGTTGAAAACAGACTTTCACACTGAGGAGCCCACGAATGGGAAGGATGAATCCCCATTACATTTGCCTTTGAAAGCAAGAGGGACCAAACTTCGTGGCTTCTTACAACCAGTGAGACTTACCACCTATAATTTTCATTTTCATTTAGTTTAGTTTAATTTAATTTAATTTTTTGAGAGAGAGAACAAGCTGGGGAGGGGCAGAGAGAGAGAGAGAGAGAGAGAGAGAGAGAGAGAGAATCCCAAGCAGGCTCCGCCCTGTCAGCACAGAGCCCACTGAGGGGCTTGAACTCAAGAACCTTGAGATAATGACCTGAGCTGAAGTCAAGAGTCAGCTGCTTAACTGACTGAGTCACCCAGGTGCCCTTTAACACCTGGAATTTTAAAAATCAGTATCTCAGCTCTGGGGGAGACTTGAGGGCATTAGGAAGTAGAGTCTACCATTAACATGACAGCAGGACAGACAGCTGGTGTAAATAACAGCATAGAACCATCAGTTTGAAAAACTCCAGGGGCAGATGGGAGAGAGAGTGATTTGCTCATCTTCAAGTATGGCTTGGAGAGACGGGGACCATGGGGAGACCTCTCCAGGAGCAAAGAAGCTGGCAGGCACATTTCCCTCCTGCATAAAAAAAAAAACAAAACAGCCATCTGCCAAAACCAGTGCAGTGCCGACACTTTTTACCTAACTTGTTACACCAAGCCTGTGGCCTCCCACTTTGGTGGATCCACTCTTCCGAGTCACACTTGCCTTAGTTTGCTGCAGTCCCTCCCCCCAGAAGACCAGTACAAACCCTGCCAACACATCTCCTAACCTACATGTCTGAAGGACCTCAGTTCCACTGGTGGCAGGGGCAGGTCTCGTTTCTCACGCAAACCACTGCACACGTTAAAATGCTCCCCACCCCCGCTGGGGACCAAACACTGCACACAGTAGGCAAAGAGTCTCTACAGACAACTGGACTGAAGTAAAACAAAAAACAAAAAACAAAACAAAACAAAACAAAAAAACTAACACTCAACAGCAGAGCACATGCAACACACATAGGACACACTCCCTGAGTGCCAGGCCCTGGAGAACAGGGGACACAAGACACTATATCACCTCTTCTTTATAAGACTGTTATCGTCAAGAGCAAGAGAAGTAGCTGCCTTTCCTAACACAAAGAAACAGACAAAGAGACAAAATGAGGAGATAGAGAAATATGTCTCAAATGAAAGAACGGGACTAAACCACAGCAAGAGGCCTAAGTGAAATGGATGTAAGTAATATGCCTGATAGAAAATTTAAAGTAATGATCATAAAGATACTCACTGGACTTGAGAAAAAAATGGAGGTAAAAACAAAAAAAAAATGTGGAAATTAAAAATTAAAAAAAAGTGTAAGACATCTTAACACAGACATAAAAATGAATCAGAGATCAACAACACAATAATGAACAAGCACAAAGTGAAATTAAGAAAACAGTCCCATTTGCAGTTGCACCAAAACCAATAAAATATTTAGGAATAAACTTAACCAAAGAGGTGAAAGACCTGTACTCTGAAAAGATTTCAAACTTGATTACAAAACTGTTGTTATCAAAACAGACTGGTATTGGCACAAAAATAGACACACAGATCAATGGAACAGAATAGAGAGCTCAGAAATAAACCCACATTTACATAGTCAATTAATCTGTGACAGAGGAGGCAAGAATATATAATGGTGGAAATGACAGTCTCTTCAATGAATGGTGGTTGGAAAATTGGACCAGTTTACTATACCATATAAAACAAATAAATTCAGAATGGATTAAAGACTTAAATGGAAGACCTGAAATCATAAAACTAAAAGAATAAACTCCTGGATAATAGTCTGACCAATATGTTTTTGAATATGCATCCTCAGGCAAGGGTAACAAAAGCAAAAACAAACAATTGAGACTACATCAAAACTAAAAAGCTTTTGCATAGTGAAGGAAACCATTCACAGAATGAAAAGACAGCCTTCTGAACTGGAGAAGATACTTGCAAATGATCTATCTGATAAGGGATTAATATCCAAAATATATATGGGACTTAGTATAACTCAACACCAAAAAAAAAAAAAAATCCAATTAAAAAGCAGGCTGAGAACGGGAACAGACATTTTTCCAAAGAAGACATATACATGGTCAACAGACACATGAAAAGATGTTCAGCATCAGGGAAATGCAAATCAAAACCATAGTGAGATGATATCATCTCACACCAGTCAGAATGTCTGTTATCAAAAAGACAAGTGGGGGGGCGCCTGGGTGGCGCAGTCGGTTAAGCGTCCGACTTCAGCCAGGTCACGATCTCGCGGTCCGTGAGTTCGAGCCCCGCGTCAGGCTCTGGGCTGATGGCTCGGAGCCTGGAGCCTGTTTCCGATTCTGTGTCTCCCTCTCTCTCAGACCCTCCCCCGTTCATGCTCTGTCTCTCTCTGTCTCAAAAATAAATAAACGTTAAAAAAAAAAATTTAAAAAAAAAAAAAAAAGACAAGTGGGGTACCTGGGTGGCTCAGTCAGTTAAGTATCCCACTGTATCTTAGCTCAGGTCTTGATCTCAGGGTTGTGAGTTCAAGCCCCACATTGGGCGCCACACTGGACATGAAACCTACTTAAAAAAAGACAAGACATAGTAAGTGTTGGTGAGGATGTAGAGAAAAGGCAACCCTGGTATGCTGTTGTTGGGAATGTAAATTGATGCAGTCACTATGTAAAACAGTGTGGAGGTTTCTCAAAAAATTAAAACTAGAACTACCATATGACCCAGCAATTCCACTTCGGGTCATTTACCTGAAAAAAAAAAAAAAAAAGACAGTAGTTTGAAAATATATGTGCACTCCTGTCTACTAACTGCAGCATTATTTGCAATAACCAAGATAAGGAAGCAACCTTAGTGTTCATTGATACATGAATTGATAGGAGGATGTGGTGCCTGTGCGTGCACACACACACCACACACACAGAGGAATATCACTCAGCCATAAAAAAACAATGAAATCTTTATATTTTTGGTGACATGGATAGACCTAAGCGGTATTATGCTAAGTGAAACAAGTCAGAGAAAGAAAAATACTACATGTTTTCACTTCTACATGGAATCTAAAAAACTAAATAAATGAATAAACGAAACAGAAACAGACTTACAGAAAACAAATTGGTGGTTGCCAGAGAGGGATGGAGGAAACAGGTGAAGGGGACTAAGAGGTACAGACTTCTAGTTAAAAAAATAAGTCATGAGAATGTAAAGTACAGCATAGGGAATACAGTCCATAATATTTTAATAACTTTGGTGACAGATGGTATCTAAATATCATTGTGAGCGTTTTGTAGTGTATTTAAATGTCAAATAACTATTTTGTACAGCTGAAACTAATGTAACATTATATGTCAACTATATTTTTGAAAAAAATAAATTTTAGTTAAAACAATCATGATATATTATAAAAAAGAGTAATTTTAACTTAAAACCTCAAAATAGGGCAATAGGAATGAAATGACACAATTAGTGAATTTGGTGACTTCCTTGTGCAAGTCACTTTTTTAAGAAAATGGAATCGTAAGTGCTTTCAAAGTCACTAGAGTCTGGTGGGTAAATAGATTATAAATATTTAATTCTGCTTCATCTTATAATTTCCACACAGATGTTTAAATAATGTGCTCCTGTTTAAAAGAGAGATGATAGGGGCGCCTGGGTGGCTCAGTCAGTTAAGCGGCCGACTTCAGCTCAGGTCATGATCTCGCGGTCCGTGAGTTCGAGCCCCGCGTTGGGCTCTGTGCTGACAGCTCAGAGCCTGGAGCCTGTTTCAGATTCTGCGTCTCCCTCTCTCTGACCCTCCCCTGTTCATGCTCTATCTCTCCCTGTCTCAAAAATAAGTAAAAATGTTAAAAAAAAAATTTTTTTTTAAATAAAAAAATAAAAAAATAAAAAAATAAATAAAAGAGAGATGATAAATTACTTTTGGTAGTATGATTGAGGGGATCGGGAGACGATATAGTATAAGCAGTTAGCATTTGAACTGGACTGTCAGGGGTGTGTAGGATTTCATAGGCAGAAAATAAAGAGAAAGACCTTTCCTAAGGGAACAGTATGAGCCAGTGCTTGAAACTGTGGAAAAGCATGACATACAAGGAGACCAGTGAGTTATTTCAAGAGGAAAACATTTGTTGGGGTCACAGCTGTTCTGAAATGGTGTTATATCAACCTCTTAAAACATTACTTTTGGTTTATCTTCTTTGAAAAACATACAGAGATTATACCATGTTTTTCTACATGGTTAACCATTTTTAGTTAACAATGTGTTTACAATTCATTCATACTGGCACAATATGTGGTGAATTTTAAGCTTTGTGTGTTACTTGGTAATAAAATTTCTAGCCAGAATTCACATTATGGTATCTCTTGTCCATCCTTGTCACCTCATAACTGTCTTGTTTTTGTTATGAGTTTTGTCCAATTTCTAAGCTAATAGCTTCTGAAAAGTGTGTATATTTTTAAGTATAATCTTTAGTATATAAAATGAAAGTTGAAAAATTAGACAAAACTCCCATTAATTTATTTTAAGAAACTAAGAACTGTATAAGTTTATTATCTTTCATCTAAATGTGTGAATACACAATTTATGCTGTTTGTTTAATTTGAAAAATTATTTGTTTAGATGTTTTTTCTGATTCTGAAATGGTTTAAAAAATTTTTTTAAAGAAATATCTGAGAAATCACTCAGAATTCACTTAGAAATATATCTTAAAGCATTTTTAAGAATCCCATAGGAGATTCCAGAAGTATTTGTATATAAATTGATGATTGAAAATAATCTGTTAGGTCTAATTTGGCATCAGACAAGATTTGAGAGCTGGAATCAAAATTCAAAAATCAGTTAAGTCATTACAAAACAGGCAGAATGAGTATGATTAACTGAAAATAAGTTGGGTATGTTATTAAAAATCTAATCAATAGCTCAGTCGGTTGAGCATCCGACTTCGGCTCAGGTCATGATCTCACAGCTTGTGAGTTTGAGCCCTGCATTGGGCTCTGTGCTGACAGCTCAGAGCCTGGATCCTGCTTCAGATTCTGTGTCTCCCTCTCTCTCTGCCCCTAACTCACTTGCATTCTGTCTCTGTCTCTCTCAAAGATAAATAAACTTTTTAAAAAAAGTTATGTATTGCCTTATGGTGTATAAAACTTACCACCCATTATTCTCTCCTAATTTTGATTAACTGACAAAGCACATAAAGCAACAAATATGTTTTCCTAAAGTTGTAAAACTATCCCTAATTTTCCATTTGTGACAAACACATCTGGGGTTAGTTTTTGTTCAGTTCACTTTTTTCTATAACAGTTTATTTCTTTTTTAATAGAAGTGTTTATGGCAAAATATTAAGAGCTGCTAGGTCTATGTGGAAATAATCTTTTTTTTTTTTTTTCATGTTTATCTTTGAGAGAGAGAGAAAGAGAGAGTGAGTACATGAGCTAGGGAGGGGCAGAGGAGGAGACAGAGGATCTGAAGCAGTCTCAGCGCTGACAGCAGAGAGCCCAGTGTGGGGCTTGAACCCATAACCATGAGATCATGACTTGAGCCAAAGTCAGATGCTGAGCCACCCAGGTGCCCTAACATATGCATCTTTTATACCATTTTTCTAGGTGTATAGTTCAGAATTCATTTTTTGAAATTAAAAATTATTTTTCCAGTGGAAGTTTTGAGAGATTTAAGAACTGTGCAAACTTCCATGGGAAGTAGAGTGAGAACCTACAGAGGGCCCCAGATACTTCGATTATTACTTTAAAAGACATCTGCATGTTTTCCTAGAACATCATAGCAGTCTGTGTCATGGAAAAGCAGCTCTGTGGGTTAAATAATAGATGTGACTCAAAAAAACAGAGAGTTGTGGTCTGTAGTTAAAAACCTTTGAGAAATTTGAGGATAACTAAAGTTTAATAATGCCAATACTTTAATTTCATTACCAGTGGGCTTTCTGAGTCACTAAAACTCAAATATATTATATGCAATATTTCCCAAACTTATTTAATCTCCAAATCCTTTCGGAAGAGTGATATATAGCACTAATTTTCTGAGAACAACTTGAGAAACACTGTCCTACAGTTTATAAAGCACCAGTGTAATGCCTTATGAAGGTTAACATTATCCTGAAGAACACTTTCAAGGAGAGAAAATTAATGTTAAGAAAAGTGAGTGGCTGAAAGGTGAAATTCACATCGGTATCCTATTCTAGAGCTGATGAACTATTTCTTTTTGATCTTGTGGTTTTTGTCTTCATTGTCTGGTGCTCTACAGGTTCAGTAGGCTGAGGGTTGAAAGGCAGCTGGTGGATCAGCAAAGCAAGCCAGGTAGAAGAACCAGAAAAGGAAAGAGATGACATGTATTAAATACAATTAGGAGAAATGATTATAAAAGTATAGGGCAAAATAAAAGATATACCTGTCTTCTGGTGTGCTACAGCAAACTTTGGGAGAACTAAAAATTTACACATAGGAAAAACCTAGAATACTTGTCTTAACTCTGGTAAGAAGATTATTTGCTATTTATAAAAGAAAAGTATCCCTTACAAGATTGATAAATTTAGTATAAAAAGACAAAAACAGATAAATGTGTTGGTTAATATACATAATATTAAATACTTGGTACCCAAATATATATAGATCTGTAAGATACTTGGTTTCCATTGACTGGATAGTGCAAATATGTTGTTCAAAAAGATAATAATACTGGGTGTGATTAACTCTATAATCCTAAGCCCTTTATAGATTGTCTCTGAATATTATTGTTCCCATATTAGTTGTTACTAGTTTATAGAGGTTAGATAATTGTGTCACAGCCACACAGCCAGTATTTGACAGAGTCTGGTTCAGCTCACCTCTCTCCATTTCTAGAGCCCACCCTCTTGACCCTTTGTGTGACTTCCTAAAATCAAGTGCTCCTGAGACAATCAAAGAAATAATAATACTTACATAGCACTTACTATGTTACAGGCTAAGCACTTTACATATAGTAACTCATTTAATCCTTATAACAAGGTTATGAGATGTCAGTATTAACATCTCAATTTTATAAATGAGAAAATTGAGACATAAAGAGGGTAAGTCTGCATTCTTACTGTGCTACACTGATTCTCTGAAATAAAATATAACTGTAAGATATAACCTCTCCATTACGCTCAGAAAAATAAAATGATTGAATATAATGTATTGCTGAGAAGAAATAGGTACAATTTTAATCATTGCCAGCTAAAAGTATATTGGTAAAATGCATGTATATTTGACTTTAATAATACAGTATTTCAATATGCAGCACTTCAAATTACAATACAATAGTTCACTTGTAAGATTAATATGTAATATTTATATAAATATTACAATTTAAATATAAAATCAAAACTGTCTTGAGAAATATGGGTTTTTTAAGTTTTTATTTTTTATATAATTTTTTAAAGTTTATTATTTTTTAATCTTTATTCATTTTTGAGAGAGAGACACACACAGAGCACGAGCAGGGGAGGGGCAGAGAGAGGGAGACACAGAATCTGAAGCAGGCTACAGTCTCTGAGCTGTCAGTACAGAGCCTGGTGTGGGGCTTAAACTCATGAACCACAAGATCATGACCTGAGCTGGAGTTGGATGCTTAACCAACTGAGCCACCCAGGTGCCCGTTAAGTTAATTTTTGGGAGAGAGCACAAGCTGGGGAGGGACAGATAGAGAGGGAGACAGAATCTGAAGCAGGCTATAGGGTCTGAGCTGTCAGCACAGAGCCTGATGCAGGGCTCAAACCCACCAACCTGAAGACCATGACCTGAGCTGAAGTTGGATGCTTAACCAACTGAGCCACCCAGCCGCCCCTAACTTTTTATTTTAATTCCAGTTAGTTAAAATACAGTGTTCTATTAGTTTCAGGTGTACAATACAGTGATTCAACACTTCCATACATCACCCAGTGCTCAAAAGACAAGTGCACTCCTTAATCCTCATCACCTATTTCACCCATCCCCCCACCCACCTCCCCTTTGGTAACCATCAGTTTGTTCTCTATAGTTAAGAGTCGAAACAGGTACAATTTTGATTGTATTGTAACTTAACCATTTCTGAAGTGCATTCTGCTTATAGGAGTCACCAAAATGTATCATAACCTTTAATAAGATTTACTGCAAGGAAATAATTCAAAAGGGAAAAAGTTCAAAGGGGTTAATGTGCTGTTTGTAATAATGATAAAGGATAAATAATTGACAAATCCACAATTAAAGTAGTGAAGGACATAAGTTCTTGTACTGTTGTTGGCATTTTTGTAATCATTCATTTTTTTCAATTTTTTTCCTAGCAGTAACCTTAGGAAATAGAGAGTATTGTCATTTTTACAGAAGAGCAAATGGAGGGTCAGGCACTTGTAAGGGACCCAGATCTTTTCTTGACCCTAAGTAATCAGGCCTTTAACAATATCATCACGAGGACAGTAGAATGTTGTGTGTCATTAACAGATTTAAGTATGCCGATGTGGGAATCAATGTAAAACATTTTAATTAATAAAACTTGCGGTACACATTAATTTCATCAGTATAAAGATATGAGAAGTGAAAGCGGTAGTAAGAATCTTACCTGATAGTTAAGCATCCAGCTTTGGCTCAGGTCAGGATCTTCATGGTTTCGAGCCCTGCCTTGGGCTCTGTGCTGACAGCTCAGAGCCTGAAGCCTGCTTTAGATTCTGGGTCTCCCTCTCTCTCCCCCTCCCCCGCTCTCACTCTGTCTCTCTCTGTTTCTCTTTCTCTCTCTCTCTCAAAAATAAACATTTAAAAAACATATATAAAAAAGAATCTTACCTGATAGAACTATTTTAGGGACAAATTTCTGGTCTTACTAATTAAATATACTCTCTCTTCTGTTTAGTTGTGTGCATCAGAGCTAGTTCTGCTGTACTGCCCTTCTCAACACTTGGCAGATTTATATATTATGCATATTTATTATACTTATGCAGATTTATATATTTATAAACTATGTAGTTATTTATACTTTAGGCCCAAAGAAATGTAAGGCATTATTGCCATTCTCAGATAACAGGAACAGTGTAGTAGTTAAGAACTTCAGTTTTGCAGTCAGATAACTAACATTTGGGTCTCAGTCCCATCACCAGCTATGTGACATTGGGCATGTCCCTTTTCTGTGTTTCACCACAATTTTTTGAAGAGCAAATGAGAATTAATATGAAGGTTTAGTAAAGAGTCTGGCATATAGTAAGTGCTAGCTGCTATCATCATCATAATCATTTTTGTTTAACATCTAAGAGTTGGTTTTACTTGAGATCAGAATTGAGGTCTATTAGACTGCATTAGATTTCTGTTGGTTCATAATAAACCACCAAATACTTAGTTGCTTACTTAAGACAACAACCAGCTTTGGTACAATTGATAACTCAAATTTCTTTAAATACTCTTAAAGTTAATTTTTTCTTGATTTTAGACAATCTTCACTATTAGGGAAATTAAAATAAGAATTTAATTTTCACTTAAGGCAACTTAAAAAATATAACCAAATAGGAGCGCCTGGGTGACTCGTTGGTTAAGTGTCCAACTTTGGCTCGGGTTATGCTCTCTCGGCTTGTGAGTTTGAGCCATGCCCCTGCTTACGCTCTGTCTTTCTCTCCTTCGAAAATAAATAAACATTTAAAAAAAATTTTTTTAAATATAACCAAATACCATTCCTCTCCCCAAATTCATAAAGGACAATTTTTTAAGTTTACGAATTTGCTGCATCATGTAGCATTTAGCCTATTTAATCTCAGATGATGTATTAATGAGAAGTGAAGTCTGTGTCAAATACAGTAGGTGGCACTATGATAAAAACTTCTGTTTTTGTGAAGAATTGAGTTCAGGATTCATCTGTACTCTTCTGCCTGAGTTTTTGCTAAATAATGGTAGGTTACTAAATAAGACAAATATGAACAGAATCTAGCAACTTTGCTTAACCTAAATACACAGTAATTTGCAGTGTTTTATTTTGTTAAATTACAAAAATTAAGTACAATAATAGCAGTGTTCCTTGAATTAAATTCTAAAAGGAAGAATAGAGTGTACTATAAATTGATCTAGAGGCACAGATTTTAATTTCTCAAAATTCTTTCATATGTATTTTAATGTGTATGTATTTTAATTCTTTCATAGGTATTTCACACAGGTTATCCTCAGCTTCTTATTCTTAATAATTAGGATCTTAAATTACATCTTTAGTGTATGTAAACTGATGCAGCAAATATGAAATGTAACACATCAGCCAGAAGACAGTAAATTTTTTTAAATGTTTATCTCTGAGAGAGAGAAAAAAAAGAATAAGTGGGGGAGGGACAGAGCGAGGGGGGCAGAGGCTCTAAAGCGAGCTCTGAGCTGACATCAGCAAGCTCTATGTGGGGCTTGCACTCAAAACCAGGTCATGATCTGAGCCAAAGTCGGATGTTCAACCAACTGAGCTACCCAGGTGCCCCGAAGACAGTAAATTTTAATGGATAGATTCTGTCATATTTTCTGTTCATATTTTCAAAGTACTCTTGAGCCTTCTTTAAACAAATCTCAGGAGAAAACTCACTAGTATTTGAACAGCATGAACAGTTTTTTTTCTTTCAATAGTATATTGAGTTTAGGAAACTGAAATATTCTTATACATTTAAAAGTGCAATGTAAAATTGTTGTAAGAGTACTGATTGGGTTGTTTGGTGTATTGGAGTATAACAATATAAGTATCTTACTATCTCATTTGCATTGATTCTGGTTAAATTAGTCTCAGTTCTGGCTTTGCAAGCTTCCCAGTCATCTGTAGAACATCTTTAGAAGAGTTCCAGGGAGTCTGATCTAGTGGGTGTCATCATAATATTGGCCTTGAGAAAACTTTACTGTGTTAATGGCAGGTATATCACAAAAAAGTAAAACACCAAAGCATATTCAGTCTTCTGAAGTCTTTCAGTGGCTGTTTAATCTTTATTAAGAGACAAAAATAGTCCTTTAAAAGTTTGCATAAAGTTACATTTTGAAGTAAGTAAATACATAGCGATAAAAACCACAATCTCTAGGGGCACTTGAGTGGCTCAGTCGGTTGAATGTCCGACTTCGGATCACGTCATGATCTCACAGGTTGTGAGTTTGAGCCCCACATAGGGCTCTGTTTTAAGATTTGGAAGCATATGGTAGTTATCAGATATTGAAAATAAACATTACTTGTGGTGTTTACTATTAAACATCAGCTGTTATAATAAAAAGAAATAGATATTATTAATTCAGTGTTAAAATATGAAGGAAATTTACCCTATCATAGTGTAATTCCTCTTTTTTCTTCCTTTGAAGCATTTGAATCCTACCTGATTCTAAATTTAGCAGCAATCTCTGGTCATTGAATTATTGTTCCCCCCCCATTTTTTTTTTCCAAATATCCATTTTTGTTCTTTTTTTTTTTTTGTAATTTATTGTCAAATTGGTTTCTATACAACACCCAGTGCTCATCCCAAAAGATGCCCTCCTCAATACCCATCACCCACCCTCCCCTCCCTCACACCCCCCATCAACCCTCAGTTTGTTCTCAGTTTTTCAACGTTTTTTTTTTTTGTTTTGTTTTTTGTTTTTATTTATTTATTTTTGGGACAGAGAGAGACAGAGCATGAACGGGGGAGGGGCAGAGAGAGAGGGAGACACAGAATCGGAAACAGGCTCCAGGCTCCGAGCCATCAGCCCAGAGCCTGACGCGGGGCTCGAACTCACAGACCGCGAGATCGTGACCTGGCTGAAGTCGGACGCTTAACCGACTGCGCCACCCAGGCGCCCCTGTTCTCAGTTTTTAAGAGTCTCTTATTCTTTGGCTCTCTCCCACTCTAACCTCTTTTTTATTTCCTTCCCCTCCCCCATGGGTTTCTGTTAAGTTTCTCAGGATCCACATAAGAGTGAAACCATATGGTATCTGTCTTTCTCTGTATGGCTTATTTCACTTAGCATAACACTCTCCAGTTCCATCCACGTTGCTACAAAGGGCCATATTTCATTCTTTCTCATTGCCACGTAGTACTCCATTGTGTATATAAACCACAATTTCTTTATCCATTCATCAGTTGATGGACATTTAGGCTCTTTCCATAATTTGGCTATTGAGAGTGCTGCTATAAACATTGGGGTACAAGTGCCCCTATGCATCAGTACTTCTGTATCCCTTGGGTAAATTCCTAGCAGTGCTACTGCTGGGTCATAGGGTAGGTCTATCTTTAATTTTTTGAGGAACCTCCACACTGTTTTCCAGAGCGGCTGCACCAGTTTGCATTCCCACCAACAGTTCAAGAGGGTTCCGTTTGTCCACATCCTCTCCAGCATCTATAGTCTCCTGGTTTGTTCATTTTGGCCACTCTAACTGGCATGAGGTGATACCTGAGTGTGGTTTTGATTTGTATTTCCCTGATGAAGAGCAACGTTGATCATCTTTTCATTTGCCTGTTAGCCATCCGGATGTCTTCTTTAGAGAAGTGTCTATTCATGTTTTCTGCCCATTTCTTCACGGGATTATTTGTTTTTCGGATGTGGAGTTGGGTGAGCTCTTTATAGCTTTTGGATACTAGCCCTTTGTCCAATATGTCATTTGCAAATATCTTTTCCCATTCTGTTGGTTGCCTTTTAGTTTTGTTGGTTGTTTCCTTTGCTGTGCAGAAGCTTTTTATCTTCATGAGGTCCCAGTAGTTCATTTTTGCTTTTAATTCCCTTGCCTTTGGAGATGTGTCAAGTAAGAGATTGCTACGGCTGAGGTCAGAGAGGTCTTTTCCTGCTTTCTCCTCTAGGGTTTTGATGGTTTCCTGTCTCACATTCAGGTCCTTTTTCCATTTTGAGTTTATTTTTGTGAATGGTGTAAGAAAGTGGTCTAGTTTCATCTTTCTGCATGTTGCTGTCCAGTTCTCCCAGCACCATTTGTTAAAGAGACTGTCTTTTTTCCATTGGATGTTCTTTCCTGCTTTGTCAAAGATTATTTGGCCATGCTTTTGTGAGTCTAGTTCTGGGGTTTGTATTCTATTGCATTGGTCTATGTGTCTGTTTTTGTGCTAATACCATGCTGTCTTGATGATTATAGCTTTGTAGTAGAGGCCAAAGTCTGGGATTGTGATGCCTCCTGCTTTGGTCTTCTTCAAAATTACTTTGGCTATTCGGGGTCATTTGTGGTTCCACATGAATTTTAGGATTGCTTGTTCTAGTTTCGAGAAGAATGCTGGTGAAATTTTGATTGGGATTGCATTGAATGTGTAGATAGCTTTGGGTAGTATTGACATTTTGACAATATTTATTCTTCCAATCCATGAGCACGAAATGTTTTTCCATTTCTTTATATCTTCTTCAATTTCCTTCATAAGCTTTCTATAGTTTTCAGCATACAGATCTTTTACATCTTTGGTTAAATTTATCCCTAGGTATTTTATGCTTCTTGGTGTAATTGTGAATGGGATCAGTTTCTTTATTTGTCTTTCTGTTGCTTCATTGTTAGTGTATAAGAATGCAACTGATTTCTGTACATTGATTTTGTATCCTGCAACTTTGCTGAATTCATGTATCAGGTCTAGCAGACTTTTGGTGGAGTCTATAGGATTTTCCATGTATAATATCATGTCATCTGCAAAAAGCGAAAGCTTGACTTCCTCTTTGCCAATTTTGATGTCTTTGATTTCCTTTTGTTGTCTGATTGCTGATGCTAGCACTTCCAACGGTATGTTAAACAGCAGCGGTGAGAGTGGACATCCCTGTTGTGTTCCTGATCTCAGGGAAAAAGCTCTCAGTTTTCCCCATTAAGGATGATGTTAACTGTGGGCTTTTCATAAATGGCTTTTATGATCTTTGAGTATGTTCCTTCTATCCCGACTTTCTCGAGGGTTTTTATTAAGAAAGGTTGCTGAATTTTGTCAAAGGCCTTTTCTGCATCGATTGACAGGATCATATGGTTCTTCTCTTTTCTTTTTAATGTGATGTATCATGTTGATTGATTTGTGAATGTTGAACCAGCCCTGCAGCCCAGGAATGAATCCCACTTGATCATGGTGAATAATTCTTTTTCTATGCTGTTGAATTCGATTTGCTAGTATCTTATTAAGAATTTTTGCATCCATATTCATCCAGGATATTGGCCTGTAGTTCTCTTTTTTTACTGGGTCTCTGTCTGGTTTAGGAATCAAAGTAATACTGGCTTCATAGAATGAGTCTGGAAGTTTTCCTTCCCTTTCTATTTTTTGGAATAGCTTGAGAAGGATAGGTATTATCTCTGCTTTAAACGTCTGGTAGAACTCCCCTGGGAAGCCATCTGGTCCTGGACTCTTATTTGTTGGGAGATTTTTGATGACTGATTCAATTTCTCTGCTGGTTATGGGTCTGTTCAAGCTTTCTATTTCCTCCTGATTGAGTTTTGGAAGTGTGGGTGTTTAGGAATTTGTCCATTTCTTCCAGGTTGTCCAGTTTGTTAGCATATAATTTTTCATAGTATTCCCTGATAATTGCTTGTATCTCTGAGGGACTGGTTGTAATAATTCCATTTTCATTCATGATTTTATCTATTTCGGTCATCTCCCTTTTCTTTTTGAGAAGCCTGGCTAGAGGTTTATCAATTTTGTTTATTTTTTCAAAAAAACCAACTCTTGGTTTCATTGATCTTCTCTACAGTTTTTTTAGATTCTATATTGTTTATTTCTGCTCTGATCTTTATTATTTCTCTTCTTCTGCTGGGTTTAGGCTGCCTTTGCTGTTCTGCTTCTATTTCTTTAGGTGTGCTGTTAGATTTTGTATTTGGGATTTTTCTTGTTTCTTGAGATAGGCCTGGATTGCAATGTATTTTCCTCTCAGGACTGCCTTTGCTGCATCCCAAAGCGTTTGGATTGTTGTATTTTCATTTTCGTTTGTTTCCATATATTTTTTAATTTCTTCTCTAATTGCCTGGTTGACCTATTCATTCTTTACTAGGGTGTTCTTTAACCTCCATGCTTTTGGAGGTTTTCCAGACTTTTTCCTGTGGTTGATTTCAAGCTTCATTGCATTGTGGTCTGAAAGTATGCATGGTATGATCTCAATTCTTGTATACTGTTTTGTGACCCAGTATGTGATCTATCTTGGAGAATGTTCCATGTGCACTCGAGAAGAAAGTATATTCTGTTGCTTTGGGATGCAGAGTTCTAAATATATCTGTCAAGTCCATCTGATCCAATGTATCATTCAGGGCCCTTGTTTCTTTATTGACCGTGTGTCTAGATGATCTATCCATTGCTGTAAGTGGAGTGTTAAAGTCCCCTGCAATTACCGCATCTTATCATTAAGGTTGCTTATGTTTGTAATTGTTTTATATATTTGCGGGCTCCCGTAGTTAGTGCTTAGACATTTATAATTGTTAGTTCTTCTTCATGAATAGACCCTGTAATTATTGTGTAATGCCCTTCTTCATCTCTTGTTACAGCCTTTAATTTAAAGTCTAGTTTGTCTGATATAAGTATGGCTACTCCAGCTTTCTTTTGACTTCCAGTAATATGATAGTTCTCCCTCCCCTCACTTTCTCTTTTTTTTGTTTTTAATTTTTTTTTTAACGTTTATTTATTTTTGAGACAGAGGGAGACAGAGCGTGAACAGGGGAGGGGCAGAGAGAGAGGGAGACACAGAATCTGAAACAGTCTCCAGGCTCTGAGCTGTCAGCACAGAGCCTGACGCGGGGCTCGAACTCACAGACCGTGAGATCATGACCTGAGCCGAAGTCGGACGTTTAACCGACTGAGCCACCCAGGCGCCCTCCTCCCCTCACTTTCAATCTGAAGGTGTCCTCTGGTCTAAAATGAGTCTCTTGTAGACAGCAAATAGATGGGTCTTGTTTTTTTATCCATTCTGATACCCTTTGTGTTTTGGTTGGCGCATTTAGCCCATTTACATTCAGTGTTATTATAGAAAGATATGGGTTTAGAGTCATTGTGATGTCTGTAGGTTTCATACTTGTAGCAATATCTCTGGTACTTTGTCTCACAGGATCCCCCTTAGGATCTCTTGTAGGGCTGGTTTAGTGGTGACGAATTCCTTCAGTTTTTGTTTGGGAAGACCTTTATCTCTCCTTCCATTCTGAATGACGGACTTGCTGGATAAAGGATTCTCGGCTGCATATTTTTCTGTTCATCACATTAAATATTTCCTCCCATTCCTTTCTGGCCTGCCTAGTTTCAGTAGAGAGATCGGTCACGAGTCTTATAGGTCTCCCTTTTTATGTTAGAGCACGTTTATCCCTAGCTGCTTTCAGAATTTTCTCTTTATCCTTGTATTTTGCCAGTTTCACTATGATATGTTGTGCAGAAGATCAATTCAAGTTACGTCTGAAGGGAGTTCTCTGTGCCTCTTGGATTTCAATGCTTTTTTCTCTCCCCATATCAGGGAAGTTCTCAGCTATGATTTCTTCAAGTACACCTTCAGCACCTTTCCCTCTCTCTTCCTCCTCTGGAATACCAATTATGCATAGATTATTTCTCTTTAGTGCATCACTTAGTTCTCTAATTCTCCCCTCATTCTCCTGGAATTTTTTCTCTCTCTTTTTCTCAGCTTCCTGTTTTGCCATAATTTTATCTTCTAGTTCACTTATTCTCTCCTCTGCCTCTTCAATCCGAGCTGTGGTCACCTCCATTTTATTTTGCAGCTCATTAATAGCATTTTTTAGCTCCTCCTGGCTGTTCCTTCGTCCCTTGATCTCTGTAGCAAGAGATTCTCTGTTGTCCTCTATACTGTTTTCAAGCCCAGCGATTAATTTCATGACTATTATTCTAAATTCACTTTCTGTTATATTGTTTAAATCCTTTTTGATCAGTTCGTTAGCTGTTGTTATTTCCTGGAGATTCTTTTGAGGGGAATTCTTCCGTTTTGTCATTTTGGATAGTCCCTGGAATCGTGCGGAACTGCAGGGCACTTCCCCTGTGCTGTCTTGAGTAACTTGCATTAGTAGGTGGGCAGCAGTCAGACCTGATGTCTGCCCCCAGCCCACTGCTGGGGCCACAGTCAGACTGGTGTGTGCCTTCTCTTCCCCTCTCCTAGGGGCGGGATTCACTGTGGGGTGGCGTGGCCCTTCTGGGCTACTTGCACACTGCCAGGTTTGTGGTGCTGGGGATCTGGTATATTAGCTGGGGTGGATCGGCAAGGTGCACAGGGGCGGGAGGGGCTGGCTCAGCTCGTTTATCCTTTGGTGATCTGCTTTGGGAGGGGCCCTGCGGCACTGGGAGGGAGTGAGACCCGACGGATGGATCCGCAGAAGCACAAAGTTGGGTGTTTGTGAGGTGCAAGCAAGTTCCCTGGCAGGAACTGGTTCCCTTTGGGATTTTGGCTGGGGGATGGGTGAGGGAGATGGCACTGGCGAGCGCCTCTGTTCCCAGCCAAGCTGAGCTCTGTTGTCCGGGACTCAACAACTCTCCCTCCTGTTGTCCTCCAGCCCTCCGGCTCTCGGAGCAGATGTTAAGTCCCACTTGCTGTCCGAACATACTCCATCCGGCCCCTCTGCTTTTGCAAGCCAGACTCGGGGCCTCTGCTTGGCTGGAGGGCTGCCCCTCCGCCCCGGCTCCCTCCTGCCAGTCCGTGTAGAGTGCACCGCCTCTCCACCCTTCTACCCTCTTCCGTGGGCCTCTCGTCTGCTCTTGGCTCCAGAGAATCCGTTCTGCTAGTCTTTTGGCGGTTTTCTGGGTTATTTAGTCAGGTGTAGGTGGAATCTAAGTGATCAGCAGGATGCGGTGAGCCCAGGGTCCTCCTACGCCGCCATCTTCCCCTCCTCAAATCTATTTTTTCCCTTTTGAATTTAAGTGATGGTATTTTCTTTTATTTTTTTTGATTACCAACTACACTCCTGACTGATAACAGCAGTTGATTTTATGTATTTTTTTTCAGCTGACTACCTGGCTCAGGCGTTTGATTCTCTGTGTTTAGACTTGAAGACAGATGAAGGAAAAATCTTGTTTTTGGAGTATCAAGCTGTTCCAGTAATACTAAATCATCTAAGAATATCCAGTAAAGGACTCCTCTCCAATGTCATTGATAGTTTGCTTCAGATGACAGTGGAATCTAGTAAGTTTTAAAGTTTTTAGATACACAAAGAAAGGACAGTAAGATTATTCTCCTCATGTGTTCTGAATGTATAACTCTACATAGACATACTGTATTTTATAATAGAAATGGTTTAATGTACTTTTGGCAGCTGTATAGTAGAGTCATTAATAACATTACTAGGAGTTATGTGTCTAGATTTCCACTAAGCACAATTTCCAATATTCAGTCGTTTCAGTTATATAGATATATTCTGCATTGTTAGTCATGTTTTCGAGCTTCTCTGTCTGTTCTCCCATCTAATCATTCTGACATATGTAACCCTGTATTCTCTGTTTGCTCAAAGGGAGTGAGATGTTCAAGTGTATCTCCATCTAAAGTGAGAGTAATGACAAAGCTACTCATTGCCTCTTCAACCTTACTGTTTTTGTTGGAGTTTGGGGGTTGGGGGAGCACTTATCTATATATATGGGTACTCTTTTTCATGCATATTTGTAACATTTGTAGTCTGTGGATTTATTTGACCTTTTTGGTTTTTATATTGGCATAACAAGTTCTTCAAACTTACTATTTTGATGGTTCCTAATTTAGCACTGATATATATGGGGATGTTGAACATAAATATTTTCATTTGCTTTTGTTGGTATTGCTCTTTGAACCTCAAGTAACCCCTTGACTTGTAACAAGCAACCATTTTGCCTCAGTAATTCTTTTTCACTTTAGTTTTTCCTCTTCCCTATTCCTTCTTCCTTCTACAGTACTTCTAAAAATGAAATGTTTATGCCTTTCAGAAGGTGGAAACTAAAACTGGAAAGCCATTGCCCAGTGTGGTAGTAAGCAGTCTGTGGAATTTGATGCTGCTTGTGGGCGAATTCCTAAGAGCTGGGTATAAACTATAGTTATATTTCTAACTAGGTACATTCAGTGTATGGCTTCACATTTTCAATTCACTTTGTATACTTTCTCATTTTTTCCTTTACAACATCCCTGTGAAGGGCCTGTATAGAAAAACTGAGGCCTGGAAAAATTAGGTAACTTGTCCATGGTTCCATAGTGAGACATAGGTAGGACTTAGACTTGAAACCAGGTCTGATTCTAGATGTAACAAGGTACAATTCTACTGTTGCACTGTGATTAGGTTTTCCAGAGGCTTTTTTCCTGCTGCAAAATGTCAAGTCTTCTCTGACATATTTAATATTTTTAGCCATTTTTGACTATTGGGTGTCTAGCTACCTAGATAAGTAATCTCAGGGTTTTGTATCTTGATTAACTAATGTAACGTATAGAGCAAAAAAGTGAAAAAGTCGTAAAATGAGACACAGCCACCCAAGATTACTTGTTTAAAGTGGGTAGATTTACAGTTAAGTTTCACAGGATTTTTCTTAATGAAGAGAATAAAAATTTTACCAGATGCAAATGTCTGTTTATTAGAAACAACTCTGTGTGAACATTTCTAACAGAGATGAAATCTTGCATCCAAAGGAAAACTAAATATAATTTTATGAAATAGTGGGCCTACTTGGGTAAAATGACTTTATGGCACTGTAACATTCATATTTGGAGAAATATAGTAGATAAAAAGTCAACAGATGTTCAGTTCATTCACTCATGTTTTCCTTTTTTCAAATTATTCTCAAATCCAGCGTTATCCTTTCTTGTTCAAATTGAGTAAATAAAGCAATTTCTTATGCGGAGTGCTAGAAAAACATGTCATTTTTAGTGATGGGAAACTGTTGGAAGGTTAGAAATGAGTAAACCTTTGGGGTGCCTGGGTGGCCTAGTTGGTTAGGCATTCGACTTCAGCTCTGGTTCATCTCATGGTTCATGGGTTCTAGCCCTGTGTTGGGCTCTGTGCCAATATGATGGCATATTTCAAGTGTTGTGTTTGCAGTACTTGCTGAACCTTATGGCTTCCTTCAGTGTCCATTTAGGGCTTTGGAGAAAGGCTGGAGGAAGGTGTCAGTGGACCAAGCTCTAGCCTGGGAGTACTCAAAGTGCTTAGTACTGGTTCTCTAACACAGGTTAGTATAGAAATAGTGTTCAAAACCTGTGTAGTAGTTGTCAAGTTACTAATTGTATGCCAAACTCAATAATAATTTAAAACATTTGGACTTGTGAGGTGCCTGGTTGGCTTAGGTCCATCCTAATTTCAGCTCAGGTCATGACCTCAGGGTTGGTGAGATTGAGTGCCGTGCTGGGCTCTGCGCTGACGGCGCTGTTGCAGAGCCTGCTTGGGATTCTCTCTCTCCCTCTCTCTGTCCCTCCCCTGCTTATGCAAAAATAAATAAATAAACATTTAAAAAATACATTTGGACCCTTATTTTGTATGTTTGTTTTATTTCATTTCTAGTGTTTTTTAATGGTATTGTAAAAAGATAAATTTTAATAGTTTATTTGAGCAAACACCAATTCTAGTGGGGAGCACCAAATCTGAAATGATTACATGTGCTCTGCCTATGGGGCCTAGGGCAGAGGTTTTAATAGAAAAGACAGGGAAACAAAACAAAAAAAATTATTTAATTGGTTTTAACTTAAATGTTTGCTTTGTTTGGGAAAATTTAGTTATTTGGCCGTGATGATAGTTTTTCTTGAGGTTCATTTTCCTAGATTTGAGAAAATCTAGTTGACTGTTGATGAGTAGTTTTTCTTGGGTTTTGTTTTCTTAGATTGAAGCACATTGACTGCTTTAGAATTTGATTTGTTTAGGTAAGGTACCATGAGAGCTCTTCAGTGTAATAGCCTCTTTGTTTAACTATTTTAAACCGTATTTTGTTAAAATGTGTTATATTCTCTGTGCTGGATTGGAAATCTCAGACTGGTGCTGACCCACAGTAATTTGAGGAGCAATAGGATACTCCATCTCTACTTGATATTTCATATTAAGCCACGATATAGTTTGTATTGCTATAGTTGATGGTTTTTCTCTTGTACCCTTGTGCTCTTCCCCCAGATTCATCTTTTCAGATACGAGAAATGTTATGCTATTTAAGTATTAACTGTTTTTTGAAAGCTGATAAAATGCATTTTTTAAAATCTAGATCTATTTTATTTAAAATTTTTAAATGTATGTTTATTTGTGAGAGAGAGAGAGCACAAGCCGGGGAGGGGCAGAGAGAGAGGGAGACACGGAATCTGAAGCATCTCCAGGCTCTGAGCTGTTAGCACAGAGGGGCTCAAACTCACAGACTGTGAGATCATGACCTGAGCCAAAGTCAAACACTTAACCGATTGAGCCACCCAGGCACCCCTAGATCTATTTTAAAATGCATTTCTTTGAGTATAAATTGAGATCGGTACATTGATTTACCTCAACACATGTTATGAATACTTTTTTTTTTTTTTTAAGATTGAGTGCTTCTGATAATATCTCTTTTGGGTGTGAGTGTATATCATATAATAACTTAGTAATGTTGCTTTTAGAAAATTACTTTGTGGTTTCTTTTTTCTTTTTCCTGTCAGTGGTTAAAAGCTATTATTCATTTACCTGGGTTTAGCTGGGTAAGAACTTGAGTCTTATTTTATTTCAAAGAATACTTTCCTTTTCTTGTCAGACTTAGTTTAAATAGAGGGATTTAAGTTTGTATTTGTATTATTTAGTTCACTCTGTTTTGTGGCTTAAAACTGCCTTGTCTAAGGTAATATGCTACCATTTAACACTTGAATGGCAATAATGTTTTTGAGTATATTTTGCAGATACTTTTTGAAGTTTATTTTTATTACAAAAATAATACAAAGTTGGAAAACTACAAGCTAGAAAAAAAGTCTTACTATCCAAAGATACCTACATTTACTTCATATGAATATTACTTTCTCTCTTTTTTTCTATGAATAATTTTTATGATGTTGGGTATTTCTTTTCTTTTTCATTGTTTAACATGGTTAAATTCTAGTGTACATTTAGTTGTATCAATCTCTGCTTATCTGTCTAAAATACCAAAATACAGGAAAATATTAGGGTATTTTGCAAAGAAATATACTTGCGTTCTGTTTAAATTGTGAATATGTGTAAAAAATATAATAAAGATAGCACAGAATTATCGAATACTTTGGACTATGCTACATGCATTAAATTTATTCTATGGATCTAGAAATTATGTGTTTATATTTTTTAGTTTGGTGCTATTTTTCATTGGCAGTTTGATTTTTCTTGATTTGGGCAATATTATTTCTTCCCTTCTTGCTGTCATTCTATTATGTTTTTATTCTTAAGGAGATAAAAGCAAGGGTAATTTCAATGAAATGATATATGTGATATTTCCAACAGTGTACCAACTTAGTATGCACACACCCATGTTTCTAGTCATGAATCCCTCATGCATATAACCTGTTTTCTCCGTTACAAGCTTTCAAATGAAAGAATGTTCTCTATAACAAAACACCATGGGAAGATTTGTTTTTAATAACTGAAGAATATATAATAATTTTTTAAGTCTAAAAGAATTTGACACCCCTCTTAATTCCACCACCTTGATAACACATAGTTTGCATATTGCCTGATATGTGTTTTTTTACATAGTTGCAATCATAATATGCATACTTTGTTTTATAAGAAGTGCATATTGATTATAGAAAGATTAGAAAATACAGATTTATTTCATTCAACAAATATCTGTCTGTAGACTGCACATTTATCCCTGGCACTGAGTGGGGCACTTAGGGATACAGCAGAGAACAAGATAAGTAAGTCCCTGTCAACGTGGAACTTCTTGTCTACTTGACTTTTGTCAAATTCCTGGTATACTTGGGATGATAATAATACTACTATCATAGAATTATAAAAATGGTAAGTGAGTTAGCCATGCAGAGGTTCGGGAAACTATTCTAGGGATCAGGAACCGCTAGAGTAAAGACGTTAGGGTAGATATTAGTTATTAGGTATGATTTTCAAGACACAGCAGGGAAGTCAGTGTAGCTGAAGGAGAGTAGTAGAAGAATCAGAAGATGGGGTCTGGCACTTGTTCAGAAGGGCCTTGTTGCCCATTAGTGAGACGTGGGGACTTTCATTCCTCTGGGAATATCCTGGGTGGCTCATTTGGTTAAGTGTCTGTTAGTTTCAGCTAAGGTCATGATCTTACAGTTTGTGAGATCAAGCCTTGTATAAGGCCCTGTGCTGACAGCATGGGGCCTGCTTGATATTCTCTCTTCTTTTCTCTCTGCATCCCTGCCCCCCAATAAATAAATAAACTTAAAAATTAAAAAAACCAGAACTCCTGAAGCTTTCCCTTTCTATTCCACTTTGTTGAATGTCATATTATGAACCTTTTTTGGGTATATTTCTGCATAGCCCTTATTTTTGCTTATTTTCATTATATTCATGTACTATGTATTTATGTAATACTCATTTATTATTGTTACCATTTATTAAGACATTTCTTGTGGGAAGTTTGTATGAAATTTGATAAGAAAATCAATTCATTGGTCTTCCATCCCACCGTCAAAGAGCTTTCAAGTAGTTTGTGGCCAGCCCCATGAGGGATATGTGGCACAGGGAACTAACCTAGTAGACCCTTGCATGACCTTTTGAAGTCTACTTAAGAGTCAGTTGATGTTCACATGTAGCTCTACATATGATAGTGGTCTCTGAATGCTGTCAGATTTATAGCTATAAGTTGCATAATTGCTTTAATGATGTTTCCATTTCCTAGTCTGACACTATAAGAGAATCTTTTTTTTTTCTTTTTTTTAGATCTAAGCCTGGATTTCCTAGTGTAACGCTAGATGACAATGAGCCCTTTTTTGGTCAGGTTTAGGTTTATTTTATATATAGCCTGTCTTGAGGAAACTTGTTTCAATATTTTGTGACAACAAAAGAAACCAGTGTCTATGTTAGGGAGTAAAATCCCACCTGCCAATTAGTATGATAGAGGAAGCCAAGAAGAAATCAAATAAATAATTAAATGTACAGATAATGAATATACTATTTTTATTTATTTATTTTTTAATAAAAGTTCTCTGGGTATTTAACTTAAGGATTTTTTTCAACACTGCATTTATTGTTTAAAAGAAAACACATTCACATAGCTAATCATTTCAAAGGTACAAAAGTGAAAAGTCTTCTTTTCCTTCCTTTGAGAAAGCAATTTAACTAGCTTTTTCCAAATTATTTCATAGGTGTACCATGTCTCTCTACATACACACACACATGCCAGTTCTTACTCCTTCATTTTTTTCAAAATAATGTTAGCATACTATATGTGTTATGAAAAATACATCTTAGAGATCTTGTATTAGTACATAAAGAGTTTCTTCAATGAAAACTTATTCATTTAAGATGACCATTGATAGATGTGTTAACCTTAAAAAATAAAACTACCTGGGGCGCCTGGGTGGCGCAGTCGGTTAAGCGTCCAACTTCAGCCAGGTCACGATCTCGCGGTCCGTGAGTTCGAGCCCCGCGTCAGGCTCTGGGCTGATGGCTCAGAGCCTGGAGCCTGTTTCCGATTCTGTGTCTCCCTCTCTCTCTGTCCCTCCCCCGTTCATGCTCTGTCTCTCTCTGTCCCAAAAATAAATAAAAAACGTTGAAAAAAAAAATTAAAAAAAAAAAATAAAAAAATAAAACTACCAGTTAATTCTATCAGCAAAAATGGGTTTATTTGGTAACAGCAGAGAATTGAAATACAGAACAAACAAGCTACCAGAAAACCACAGGCAAGACCAGAGAACAAAGGACTCCTCTGAATACAAGAAAGTGGTGGTGGTGGTTGGGGGGTTGGGAGGGTGGATGGGTGGGAGGGCTGTTATAAACAAAAAGCTCATCTGAGTAAACTGGGAGTTGGAAGTAAAGGGGCGTTTCATTTACTGAGTTGTGACCATTTCTTCTTGGCTGGGCTTTTGCTGTGGAAGGAGGAAACCTTTCTTCCACCTCCTGGCTTAGTAAAGTAGTATCCATGTGCAAGGTATATCTCTTTCTGTTGGGTCTGCAATTGATCACAAGTGTTAGGGCATGAGAGCGCCCTCTGCTGGCCTTCTGACCCCATTCAAAATGAGATTTCCTTTTATTAATTTTCACAGATATTTGGGTTGTCTAGGCTTTTACTAATGCAAACAGTGCTTCTTTATACAAAAACAAATTTGCACATGTGGGAGCTTATTTGAATTGTATAGATACCTAGAAATAAGAATAGATACCTAGGAAGTAGAATTGTTGGATCAAAAGAAAATTTATCAGATTGTGAGAATGACATGGAGTAAAAAGTAGGTAAAATAACAAAAGAAAAAGAACAGGGAAGTCAAAAAGGCAGTTACAAAATTGTTTATTCATTTACTTTGTTGTTTATGTTTTACAAAATGATTTTTTCTAATAATTCGTAGTTCAGAGACGTAAGAATTGAGTATATAGGTGGGTATGGTGATATGGATAATTCAGGCAGCTCTTACACCCCATACCCTTTTCTTTATGTGACTCCATCCTCCCTACCACTTCAGCTCTTTGCTCCTTCTTTCCCTACTCCTAAATCCATCTACCTGTTACTCAGTATAGTGCATTGAGTGGGTGAAGGTAGCCCATTTGCCCAGCTAAGACAGCAGCGCTGCTGACATGGAAACTTTGGCTTTCTGAGCTTCTCAGTGGTTGTTGCACAGCAGTCTAAGTACAGGAGGTAGTCTGGGGGGTTTCCAGATATAATATTTGGAGGCTGAGGACTGCCTCTGTAGACATCTTATTTCAAGTTTAATCGGGGACAGGTGAAAAGCAGTTTTTTTTTTCTCTTTTCTAAAGCATTTCCAAAATGCCACTTACATATCAGTTTTAGTTCATTTTCTTTGAAATTGTTTTTTAATTGTAAAATACATATATCATAAAATTTGCCATCTTAACCATTTTTAAGTATATAGTTTGTTAGTGTTAAGTACATTCACATTGTTGTGCAGCCATCCATCTCCAGCCATCTTCAGAATTGTTTCATTTTCCCCAGGTACTTTTATGATTCTTACTACCATCCAATGCCAAACTATCATATCTTATGTGAACTACCGCAGTAGTTTCTCACTGATTTCCTTGCTTCCCCCCTTGCCACTCTTCTCACTGCATTCTCTTTGCCTCCACCAAAGTGTATGTCACTCCCTTGAAAAACATAAGTGTAAGAACTCCCTAAGTAGCTTCTTGTTGCAGATAAAAGGTGAGATTCTTGAAATGACCCACAAGGCCTGTTAAGGTCTGGCCTCTGGCTGCCTTTTTCAGTTCATGTCTTACCACTTTCACCAATTGTCAGACTTGCTCCTTCCTCAGTGGTCTTTGCAGCTGATCCTCCCACCTGCAATACGTTTCTCCCAGATAGTGGCAAGGCTTGCTTACCTCCATGCCTTTGGGTCCCTGCTCCAATATCACATCCTCAGAGAGTCCTTCTTTGTTCTATGTAACTGAGCCCCATGCACTTTCCTTATCCCCCTTACTCCATTTTATTCTACCCTCTAATGCTTACCTGACATATGTACATGCACACGCACTGATCTCTGATTCATTTACAGTTTATCTTAGTGAAAGCTATGAGGTGTTATGGATTAAACTATTTTTCTAGATGGCTACCCACCCTTTATTCCACAAACTGTCTTTCCCCCTTTGTTTAGAAAGTCTATTTTAGAGTATTTAAAGTTTATCTGCATTCTCTAATTGTTTATAATGGTTTTCATTCCATTCTTTTGGTTTCTCCAGAAATACAGTCATATTATCTGTAAATAATTTATCTCTTTCTTAACAATCTTTATAATTTTATTTTGCCTTGTCTCATTGACACCCAGTCACCTTTAGTACAATGATAAAATAATGGCAATGGTAGCAAACATTTTCATCATAGTCCTCATTTTATTTTATTTATTAAAAAAATTTTTTTTATGTTTATTTTTGAGAGAGAGAGCATGAATGAGGGAGGGGCTGAGAGAGGGAGACACAGAATCTGAAGCAGGTTCCAGGCTCTGAGCTGTCAGCCCAGACCCCGACATGGGGCTCAAACTCACCAACCATGAGATCATGACCTGAGCCGAAGTTGGAAGTTTAACCGACTGAGCCACCCAGGCACCCCAGTAGTCCTCATTTTAATGAGAATGTTCCTAGTGTTGTTTCATTCAGCAAAATGTTGCTGGCTTGGGTTGAAATACATACGTCTTCTCATTTTAAGAAAATATTCATCTACAGAGTGCGTGTTGAATTTTGTCAAATGAATTTTTAGTATTTATGGAGTTTGATATATCAAAAAAGGATCATGTGATCAATAGAGGGAATTAAAATGGTGACTTTATACCATCTTTAGATTACTAAAATAAACTACATTTAGTATTGGGATGTTTTTCTTATACTGTACTGCTGATTTTGTTTGCATCACAAAAGAAAATAACTGTCTCATTTATGATATCCATTTAAAATTCTAGACTGAATATTAGCATTTATGTCTACTGTAACAATTGAATGCTGAGTTTTATTTCTTTCTATTTTACTTTATGTGTAAAGTGTACTTTATGTGTAAAGCTCTGGGATGTGGACATGTTACTAGTTGTATAAGTTTTCTATGGCTGCTCTAACAAATTACCACAGACCTGTTCCTTCACACAACAGAAATTTATTCTCTCACGGTTCTGGAAGCCAGAAGTCTGACATCAGTTTCACTGGGCCAGAATCAAAGCATTGACAGGGCCATGCTTTCTTCAGAGCCTCTAGGGGACAGTCTGCTTCTTGTCTCTTCCAGCTTCTGGTAGCAGGTAGCATTCCTTGGCTTGTGGCTACATCATTAATATCTGCCTCCTAGGTCACATTTAATATGTAAAATAATTTCTTTATTATTCAAGTATGTTGAATCCAACAAACAGATCAGGAGGTGACTGCCATTAAAAAGATCCTTTATACTTACAGTTTCTTTTTTTTTTTTTAATGTTTATTTATTTTAGCAAGTGGGGAGGGGCAGAGAGAGAGGGAGACAGAGGATCCGAAGCAGCTCTGCGCTGACAGCAGAGAGCCTGACACTGGGCTTGAAGTCACACACCATGAGATCAGGACCTGTGCTGAAGTCATACTCCTAACCGACTGAGGCATCCAGGGGCCCCTGTACTTACAGTGGCTAATTGAAACGGGCACACCATTTGTAGGGGGCCACACAGGAAGCACCTAGGTCAGTCAGCAGGCAGAGGAGGGAAAGGCGGGGAACTGTGAACAGGAACCTTTATTGTGGCTTCCCCTGGGAAGGTATGGGCAAGGCAGAATAAGCGGGTTTAGGATTGGCTATTTTGAATAATTTCTGTGGGTACCGGGGCACAGGGGTTGGTACCTGTCCTGAGAGTGATTAGAGCAGGTGGATAGTGGTCTGAAGTGTAATACCACACAAGAGGTGATTGGGGGGCATGGGCTATAGATTGGTTGGTTTGCATATGGAAGATGCATTCACAGGCAGATCATTTACTATCTGTAGGAACTATCTCTCCCCATCTCACAATCCTTAATTTAGTCACATCTGCAAAGCTTTTGCCTTTGCCATCCTAAGCACTAGCACATTCACAGGTGCTAGTGGTTAGGATATGAAGCAGGCTCCAGGCTCTGAACTTTCAGCACAGAGCCTGACATGGGGCTCAAACCCACAAACCTAGAGATCATGACCCGAGCCAAAGTCAGACACTTAACCTGACTGAGCCACTGCAACCCAGGCGCCCTTTCCTTTGTGTTTTAAAGGAACTGTTTAAAATGTTTTATAAAATGTTTATTATAAAAAGATGGCATGAGTCACTGAATTAGGAACTGCTCCTCTAGTTCAGCTACTTATTTTATATATAGAGGAGATTGCAGGCTGGCAAAGAGATTGCAGTAAAGTGAATATTGCAATAAACTGAATCCTAAACTTTTTGGTTTCCTAGTGCATATAAAAGTTACGTTTACACCATATTGTAGCCATTTAGGTATGGAATAGCATCATATCCCCCACCCCCTCAAAAAACCAATGTACCTACCTTAATTAAAATATATTACTGGGGTGCCTGGGTGAGTCACTCCATTAAGAATCCAGCCTTTTTTTTTTAATTTAGTTTATTTTTTTAATTTATATCCAAGTTAGCATATAGTGTGACAATGATTTCAGGAGTAGATTTCTTAATGCCCCTTATCCATTTAGCCCTCCCCCACCCCCACAATGCCTCTAGTAACCCACTGTTTGTTCTCCATATTTAAGACTCTGTTATGTTTTGTCCCCCTCCCTGTTTTTATTATTGTTTTTGCTTCCCTTCCCTTGTGTTCATCTGTTTTGTTTCTTAAAGTCATCATATGAGTGAAGTCATATGATACTTGTTTTTCTCTGACTAATTTCGCTTAGCATAATACCCTCTAGTTCCATCCATGTAGTTGCAAATGGCAAGATTTCATTCTTTTGATTGCCGAGTAATACTCCATTGTATATATATACACCACATCTTCTTTATCCATTCATCCATCGATGGACATTTGGGCTCTTTCCATTCTTTGGCTATTGTTGATAGTGCTGCTATAAACATTGGGGTGCATGTGCCCCTTCAAAACAGCATATCTGTATCCTTTGGGTAAATACCTAGTAGTGCAATTGCTGGGTTGTAGGGTAGTTCTACTTTTAATTTTTTGAGGAACCTCCATCCTGTTTTCCAGAGTGGCTGCACCAGTTTGCATTCCCACCAGCAGTGCAAAAGAGATCCTCTTTCCCGCATCCTCTCCAACATCTGTTGTTGCCTGAGTTGTTAATGTTAGCCATTCTGACAGGTATGAGGTAGTATCTCATTGTGGTTTTGATTTGTATTTCCCTGATGATGAGTGATGTTGAGCATGTTTTCATGTGTCAGTTGGCCATCTGAATGTCTTCCTTGGAGAAGTGTCTATTTGTGCCTTTTGCCCATTTCTTCACAGGATTATTTGGTTTTTGGCTGTTGAGTTTGATAAGTTGTTTATAGATTTTGGATACTAACCCTTTATCTGATATGTCGTTTGCAGATATCTCCTCCCATCCCATTGGTTGCCTTTGAGTTTTGCTGATTGTTTCCTTTATTATGCAGAAGCTTTTTATTTTGATGAGGTCCCAATAATTCGCTTTTGCTTTTGCTTCCCTTCCTCCAGAGACATGTTGAGTAAGAGGTTGCTGTGGCAAGGTAAAAGAGGTTTTTGCTTGCTTTCTCCTTGAGGATTTTGATGGCTTCCCGCCTCACATTTAGGTCTTTCATCCATTTTGAGGTTTTTCTTTTTTAATTTTTTTTAATGTTTATTTTTGACAGAGAGAGAGAGAGAGAGAGAGAGAGAGCGAGCATGAGCGGGGGAGGGGCAGAGAGAGAGGGAGACACAGAATCCGAAGCAGGCTCCAGACTCTGAGCTGTCAGCACAGAGCCCAACATGGGGCTTGAACTCACAGACCGCAAGATCGTGACCTGAGTCAAAGTTGGACACTCAACCGACTGAGACACCCAGGTGCCCCATTTTGAGTTTATTTTTGTGTATGGTGCAAGAAAGTGGTCCAGGTTCATTGTTCTGCATGTCGCTGTCCAGTTTTCCCAGCACCACTTGCTGAAGAGAGTGTCTTTATTCCATTGGACATTCTTTGTCAAAAATTAGTTGGCCATATGATTCTGGATCCATTTCTGGGTTCTCTATTCTGTTCCATTGATCTGAGTGTCTGTTTTTGTGTTAGTACCATACTGTCTTGATGATTACAGCTTTGTAATACAGCTTGAAGTGTGGGATTGTGATGCCTCCTGCTTTGGTTTCCTTTTTCAAGATTGCTTTGGCTATTCGGGGTCTTTTGTGGTTCCATACAAATTATAGGATTGTTTGTTCTAGCTCTGTGAAGAATACTGGTGTTGTTTTGATAGGTATTGCATTGAACACGTAGATTGCTTTGGGTAGTATTGACATTTTAACAATATTTGCTCTTCCTATCCAGGAGCATGGAATATTTTTCCATTTTTTTTGTGTCTTCTTCAATTTGTTTCATAAGCTTTCTATAGCTTTCAGTGTATAGATTTTTCACCTCTTTGGTTAGATTTTTTTCCTAGGTATTTTATGGGTTTTAGTGCAATTGTAAATGGGATCGATTCCTTGATTTCTCTTTCTGTTGCTTCATTGGTGGCTTATAGGAATGCAACCGATTTCTGTGCATTGATTTTATATCCTGCAACTTTGCTGAATTCTTGAATCAGTTCTAGCAGTTTCTTGGTGGAATCTTTTGGGTTTTCCATATAGAGTACCATGTCATCTGCAAAGAGTGAAAGTTTGACCTCCTCCTGGCCGATTTGGATGCCTTTTATTTCTTTGTGTTGTCTGATGGCTGAGGCTAAGACTTCCAATATTATGTTGAATAACAGTGGTGAGAGTGGACATCCCTGTTTTGTTCCTGACCTTAGGGGGAAAGCTCTCATTTTTTTCCCCATTGAGGATAATCTTAGGATTGGGTCTTTCATATATGGCTTTTATGATCTCAAGGTATGATCCTTCTGTCCCTACTTTATTGATGTGATGAATCACACTGATTGTTTTGTGGATATTGAACTGAACCAGCGCTGCATCCCAGGTATAAATCCCACTTGGTCTTGGTGAATAATTTTTATAATGTTTTGTTGGATCTGGTTGGCTAATATCTTATTGAGGATTTTTGAATCCATGTTCATCAGGGAAGTTGGTCTGTAGTTCTTTTTAGTGGGGTCTTCATCTGGTTTTTGGAATCAAGGTAATGCTGACTTCATTGAAAGAGTTTGGAAGATTTCCTTCCATTTCTATTTTTTGGAACAGCTTCAAGAGAATAGGTGTTAATTCTTCCTTAAATGTTTGGTAGAATTTTCCTGGAAAGCCATCTGACCCTGGACTCTTGTTTTGGAGGAGATTTTTGATTACTATTTCAATTTCTTTACTATTCAAATTTTCTATTTCTCCCTGTTTTAATTTTGGTAGTTTATATGTTTCTAGGAATTTGTCCATTTCTTCCAGATTGCCCATTTTATTGGCATATAATTGCGCATAATATTCTTTTATCATTTGTATTTCTGCTGTGTTGGTTGTGATCTCTTTAATTCTTGATTTTATTTTTTGGGGTCCTTTCCTTTTTCATTTTGATCCAACTGGCTAGTGGTTTATCAATTTTGTTAATTCTTTTTAAGAAACAGCTTCTGGTTTCATTGATCTGTTCTACTGTTTATTTTTGGTTTTGATAGCATTGATTTCTGCTCTGATCTTTATTATTTCCTATCTTTTGCTGATTTTGGGTTTTATTTGCTGTTCTTTTTCCAACTCTTTAATGTGTAAGGTTAGGTTGTGTATCTGAGACTTTTTTTCCTTCTTTGGGAAGGCATGGATTGCTATATACTTCCCTCTTGTGACTGCCTTTGCTGCATCCCAGTGGTTTTGGGCTGTGGTGTTATCATTTTCATTGGCTTGCAAATACTTTTTAATTTCCTCTTTAACTTCTTGGTTAGCCCAATCATTCTTTAGTAGGATGTTCTTTAGTCTCCAAGTACTTGTTATCTTTCCACATTTTTTCTTGTGGTTGATTTCAAGTTTCATAACATTGTGGTCTGGAAATATGCATGTTATGATACCGATATTTTTGTACTTGAAGGCTCATTTGTGTCTCAGTATGTGATCTATTCTGGAGAGCGTTCCGTGTTCACTGGAGAAGAATGTATATTTCGCTGCTTGAGGATGAAATGTTCTGAATATATCTGTTTGGTCCATCTGGTCCAGTGTGTCATTCAAAGCCATTGTTTCCTTGTTGATTTTCTGTTTACATGATCTGTCCATTGCTATAAGTGGGGTGTTCAAGTCTCCTACTATTATGGTATTATTATCAATGAGTTATTAATTATAATTATGATATAATGCCCTTCTTCATCTCTTGTGACAAGTCTCTTTTATTTATTTATTATTATTTTTTAATTTTATTTTTTATTTTTTAAAATTTACATCCAAATTAGCATATAGTACAACAATGATTTCAGGAGTAGATTCCTTAATGCCCCTTACCCATTTAGCCCCTCCCCTCTCCATCAACCCCTCCAGCAACCCTCAGTTTGTTCTCCATATTTATGAGCCTCTTCTGTTTTGTCCCCCTCCCTGTTTTTATATTATTTTTGTTTCCCTTCCCTTATATTCATCTGTTTGCCTCTTAAAGTCCTCCTGAGTGAAGTCATATGATTTTTGTCTTTCTCTGACTAATTTCACTTAACATAATACCCTCCAGTTCCATCCATGTTCCATTCTTTTTGATTGCTGAGTTAATACTCCATTGTATATATATACCACATTTTCTTTATCCATTCATCCATCGATAGACATTTGGCTATTGTTGATAGTGCTGCTATAAACATGGGGGGTGCATGTGTCCCTTTGAAACAGCACATCTGTATCCCATGGATAAATGCCTAGTAGTGCAATTGCTGGGTCATAGTGTAGTTCTATTTTTAGTTTTTTGAGGAACCTCCATACTGTTTTCTAGAGTGGCTGCACCAGCTTGCATTGCCATCAGCGGTGCAAAAGAGATCTTCTTTCTCTGCATCCTCACCAATATCAGTTGTTGCCTAAGTTGTTAATGTTAGCCATTCTGACAGGTGTAAGGTGGTATCTCATTGTGGTTTTGATTTGTTGTTCCGTGATGATGTTGAGCATGTTTTCATGTGTTGATTGGTCATCTGGATGTCTTTCTTGGAGAAGTGTCTATTCATGTCTTTTGCCCATTTCTTCACTGGATTATTTGTTTTTTGGCTGTTGAGTTTGATAAGTTCTTTATAGATTTTGGTTACTACCCCTTTATCTGATATATCATTTGCAAATATCTTCTCCCATTCCATCAGTTGAATTTTAGTTTTTCTGATTATTTCCTTTATTGTGCAGAAGCTTTTTATTTTGATGAGGTCCCAGTAGTTCATTTTTGCTTTTATTTCCCTTGCTTCGGGAGACGTGTTGAGTAAGAAGTTGCTGCAGCCAAGATCAAAGAGGTTTTTGCCTGCTTTCTCCTTGAAGATTTTGATGGCTTTCTGTCTTACATTGAGGTCTTTCATCCATTTTGAGTTTATTTTTGTGTATGGTGTAAGAAAGTTCATTCTTCTGCATGTTTCTGTCCAGTTTTCCCAGCACCACTTGCTGAAGAGACTGTCTTTATTCCTTTGGACATTTTTTCCTGCTCTGTCAAAGATTAGTTGGCCATACATTTGTGGGTCCATTTCTGGGTTCTCTATTCTGTTCCATTGATCTGAGTGTGTGGCAGTCTGTCTTAAAGTCTAGATTGTCTAAGTATGGCTACTCTGGCTTTCTTTTGACGACGATTAGCATGATAGATGGTTCTCCATCCCCTTACTTCCAATCTGAAGGTTCCTTTAGGTCTCAAGTGGGTCTCTTATAAACAACATATAGACAGATCTTGTTTTCTTATCCTTTCTGTTACCCTCTGTCTTTTGATTGGAGCATTTAGTCCACTGATGTTTAGAGTGAGTACTGAAAGATACGAATTTACTGCCATTGTGTTTCTTGTAGAGTTGGAGTTTCTGGTGGTGTTCTCTTGTCCTTTGTTGCTTTTGATCTTTTTTTTTTTTTTTTTTTTTGTCTTTTCTCCCCTCAGAGAGTCCTGCTTAAAATTTTTTGCAGGGTTGGTTTAGTGGTCACACACTCCTTTAATTTTTGTTTGGGAAACTTTTAATCTCGCCTTCTATTTTGAGTGACACCCTTGCTGGATAAACAATACTTGGCTGCATATTTTTTCTGATTCAGCACATTGAATATATTCTGCCACTCCTTTCTGGCTTGCCAAGTTTCTGTGGATAGGTCTGCTACAAACCTGATCTGTCTTCCTTTGTAGGTTAAGGACTTTTTTTGCCTTGCTGCTTTCATGTTTCTTTCCTTGCCTGAGTATTTTGTGAATTTGACTACGATATGCCTTGTTGATGGTCGGTTTTTGTTGACTCTACTGGGAGTCCTCTGTGCTCTATGGATTTTGATGTCTGTGTCTTTCCCCAGGTTAGTAAAGTTTTCCAGTATGATTTGCTCACATAACCCTTCCACCATGTTTTCTTTCTCTTCATCTTCTGGGTCCCCTATGATTCTGATGTTGTTCCTTTTTAATGAGTCACTGATTTCTCTAATTCTTAAAATGTGCTCTTTTGTCTTAGTCTCCCTCTTTTTTTTTCTGCTTCATTATCCTCCATAAGTTTATCCTCTATATCACTGATTTGCTGCTTTTGCCTCATCCATCCTTGCCGCTCTGGCATCCATTTGAGTTTGCAGCTCAGTTATGGCATTTTTTATTTCCTGCTTACTAGCTTTTACTTCTTTTATCTCTACAGAAAGGGATTCTAATCTGTTTTCAATGCCAGCTAGTATTCTTAGTGTCATGATTCTAAATTCTCGTTCAGACATCTTGCTTGTATCTCTGTTGATTAAGTCCCTGGCTGTCTTTTCTTCCTGCTCTTTCTTTTGGGGTGAATTCCTTCATTTCGTCATTTTGAAGGAAGAAAAGGAATTAATAAGGTAAAAGAAATTGAAACTAAAAAATTATCAACAACACATAAAAATCAAATAAACGCTAGATTCTAGGTGTGTTTTGGTCTGGCTGTTAAAAGGAGATTGATAGAGAAAAAAAGGGAAGAAAAAAGGAAAACATTTGAAAATTTGAAAAAATGAATACAGTGAAATAGAATAAAATGAAATGATGGAAGTAAAATGGAATTTGAAAATTTACGAAAAAAGTAAAAAATATAGTAGAAAAAAAGAAAAATATTTTTAATAAAAATTGAAATAAAATTAAGTTTTTTCTAGTCCTGTAATAAAAAAAAGAAATGAGAAAGAAAAATGAAAATTGAATAGCTGGACCAGCAAACAGACTGAAATACAATTGAAATTACATCCTTTTCCCCTAAAAGTCAAACTTTGAAGCATTTTGTAGTCTGTAAACTAAGCAGGTGGAGAGTCTTGTGATGTTCCTGAAGTGTGAGGTTGGCCCAGTTGGGCTGGGCTTAGTGTAACAGCTCCATTCTCCACTAGATGGCGCTAATAGCTTACTGGGGTGGATTGTTGTGGGGCTTGTAGGCATGTATGCTCATGTGCGGGAGGGGTGAAAATGCGTCACCCAGCTACCCTGTCTCTAGTATCAGAACTCTGTGCTCTTCCCGATCAGCAATCATGCACCTGTCCTTTGTCTTCAGCTTCCATCTGCCCCCTGCTTTTACACTGTCTGTGACCAAACTGTCAGGTTCCTAGGCGGCACCTCCCTCCTGAGTTTTCTGTCAGATGCAGCTGTGTTTCCCGACCCCTCACTCTGAGGGACTGCAACTTTGACCTGCTCAGACCTCCTGCGGGAGAGTCTCACTGAGCAATGGCCAGATGCCGGCCACACCCAGGAATGTTTGCAGAAAAGTGCTGCTACCGATGCCCAGATACTGCTGCTGGGTACAAACCCGCCTCAGAAAAAGTTCATAGGATCATGTAGCAGCAGTGTTTAAGGGATTATGGAAAAACACAACACACATCTAGCGCCAGGCTTCACAAACCTTAACGACCTTGTTCCAGCACCAGTGAATGTGGTTGTTCAGTGATTGTGGAACCTTTGCCTGCGGGGTGGCCACACAGCCTTTACCAGATGTCCTCCCAGCAGGGGAACTGCCTCTCCTGTGTAGCCTGAGGATCCCCGGATCTCACTCTTCTCCTGGGGATTTGCCCTTCCCACTAGAGCACCACCAGGTACTGAGCTGCGGTGTTTCAGACTCTGCACTCCCCCTCTTTGTAGAGTCTTAATGGAATTTACACCCTTTGCTTTCTCCTTTCTCCCTTTTTAGTTCAGTCCCTGTGGCTGTTTCCTCTTTTCCACTTTCTCTCCAGCTGCTTTGGGGGGTGGGGAGTGGGGGGTGCTTTTCCTGTACTCTCCCCCTGTCTCTGTTCTCTCTCCACAAGCGAAAACAGCTCCCTGCCTTCTGCGGCTTCTCTTTCCCCCCAGTTCTCCTCCCCACGCCATGTACCTGCTGAATTTTGTTGTGCAGATTGTTGTGTTAATCCTCATTCACTTTTCTGGGTGTGCAGGATGGTTTAGTGTTGATCTGGCTGTATTTCATGGATACAAGACACAAAAAGACTTCCATGCTGTTCTGCCATCCTGGCTCTTCCCTTAGCATCCAACTCTTGATTTGGGTTCAGGTCATGAGATCGAGCCCTGTGTTAGGCTTTGTGCTGGCTTAAGATTCTCTTCCTCCCCTTCTGCCCCTCCCTCCTCATTTACTCTAATATATATAGATAAATATATATTACATATTACCAAAAAGTGTTAGCCATCATCTAAGCTTTCAGTAGGTTGTAGCATTTTTGCTGTTGGAGGGTCTTGCCTCCATGTTTATGGCTGCTGATTGATCAGGGTGGTGGTTGCTGAAGTTTTGGGTGGCTGTGGCAAACGTCTTAAAATAAGACAATGAAGTTTGCCACATCAGTGAACTCTTCCCTTCATGTGATACTGTTTGGTAGCATTTTACCCACAGTAGAACTTCTCTCAAAATTGGAGTCAGTCCTCTCAAACCTTGCCTCTGCTTTATTTTATCTACTAAGTTTATGGAATATTCTAAAATCATTTGTTGCCATTTCAGCAATCTTCACCAAGAGTAGATTCCATCTCAAGAAACCACATTCTTTGCTGATTTATAAGAAGCAACTCCTCATCTTTCCAAGTTTTATCATGAGAATGCAGCAATTCAGTCACATCTTCAGGCTGCACTTGGAATTCTAGTTCTCTTGCTCTTTCTACCACATCTGCAGTTACTTCCTCCACAAAGTCTTGAACCCCTCAAAGTCATCCATGAGGATTGGAATCAACCTTTGACAAACTCCTGTTAGCATTGATATTTTGATGTGTTTCCTTGAATCATGAGTGTTCTTAATGACATCTCGAGTGGTGAATTCTTTCCAGAAGGTTTTTAATTGATTTCTCCCTGAACCATCAGAGGAATCACCATCTATGGCAGCTATATCCTTACAAAATGTATTTCTTAAATAATAAGACTTGAAAGTCAAAATTACTTTTTTTTTTTTTTTCTTTTTTCAACATTTTTTTTTTTAATTTATTTTTGGGACAGAGAGAGACAGAGCATGAACGGGGGAGGGGCAGAGAGAGAGGGAGACACAGAATCAGAAACAGGCTCCAGGCTCCGAGCCATCAGCCCAGAGCCTGACGCGGGGCTCGAACTCACGGACCGCGAGATCGTGACCTGGCTGAAGTCGGACGCCTAACCGACTGCGCCACCCAGGCGCCCCCAAAATTACTTCTTGATACATGGGCTGCCAAATGGATGTTGTATATCTCCATGAGAGCTGTTGGGTGACCTTGTCAATGACCAGTAATATTTTGAAGGGAATTTTCTTTTCTGAGCAGTAGGTCTCAATAATAGGCTTAGAATATTCACTGAATCATGTTGTTAACAGATGTGCTGTTATCCAGGCTTTGTTCTATTGACAGAGCACAGGCAGAGTAGATTTAGCATAATTCTTAAAGGCCCTAGGATTTTTTGAATGGTAAATGAGCATTGGCTTCAACTTAAAGTCACCAGCTGCATTACCTCTTAACAAAAGAGTCAGTCTATCCATTGAACCTTTGAAGCCAGGCATTGACTTCTCTCTAGCTATAAAGTCCTGGATGGCATCTTCTTCCAATAGAAGATGTTTCATCTACACTGAAAATCTGGTGTATGGTGTAGCCATCTTCATTATCTTAGCTAGACATTCTGGGTAATTTGTTGCAGCTTCTACATTAGCACTTGCTGCTTTACCTTGTACTTTTATGTTATGGAGATGGCTTCTTTCCTTAAACCTCATGAACCAACCTCTGCTATCTTCAAACTTTTCTTCTGCAGTTTCCTCACCTCTCTTAGCTTTCATACAATTGAAAAGAGTTAGGGCCTTGCACTGGTTTAGGCTTTGACTTAAGGGAATGCTGTGGCTGGTTTGATCTTCTATACAGACCACAATTTCCCCATATCAGCAATAAGGCTGTTTCACTTTATCATCCATGTACTTAACTGGAGTAGTACTTTTAATTCCCTTCAAGAACTTTTCCTTGCATTCACACCTTGGCTGTTTGGTGTAAGACACCTAGCTTTTGGCATATCTTGGTTTCAGCATGCCTTCCTTCCTGAGCTCTTCCTTTTACTTGAACATGTAGAGGCCATCACAGGATTATGAATTGGCCTAATTTCAATAGTGTTGTGTCTCAGGGAATAGGGAGGCCTGAGGAGATGAGGGAGAGACAAGGGAATGACTGGTCAGTGGAGTAGTTAGAAAACACACAACATGTATCAATGAAGTTCACCGTCTTACATACGAGTGTGATTTGTAGCACCCTAAAACAATTAAAATAACATCAAAGATCACGGATCACAGATCACCATAGCAAATATATTAATAGCCAAAAATCATAATGAAATATTGCAGGAATTACAAAATGTGACACAGAGACATGAAGTGAGAAAGTGCTGTTGAAAGATGGCACAAATAGGCTTGCTTGCCACAAACTTTTAATTAGTAAAAAAACACAGTATCAGTGAAATCAATGAAGTGAATAAAACATGGTATTCCTGTAGATAAATGGGTACCTGATGCCCTGAGAAATGATGTGACTTGTTTCACATCACATGGCTATGGCCAGGGCAGTGATGAGGAATAAATGTCTTTCAGAAGGAGAACGTAGAGACAAGGGAGAAACTTCCCTTGGACTGAGGACCCCAGAACCAAGGGATTCCAGAGCAGAGAGTGGTGGTAGCATTTACTGTGCCCCAGGGATTAAAAGAGAAAGAAAAGAAGGGGATGGGAGGAAACTTTGGAATTCTCTCAAGAATGAAGAAGTAGAAGGAGGACCAAGGATTTGAGCACTTTGTGTGGGATTGTCCTGTTCCAGAGAGAGATATTGTCCCTGGACTATAGTACATTTCCCCACCTCAGGCCCATGACAGACTCCCTCTCGTCTTTCATGAAATAATCTTCAGTGTGTTTTACAACCTGCCTTGTTCCAAAAAAGAATGATGGTAGACTTGGAAAAAATACTTAAGGGGGGAGTTTATGTAGAGTTGCATGTTTTCAAAAGATTACCTATGCATGTCCTTCTTACTATTGCTCTTGTTTCCTGTTTAAGTATTAGTGACCTTTATTCAGTGCAAGGATGGGCAGCTGAAGTTTTTTGGCTGGTGTTGAATGTTGCCATGTTAGAACTTTGGAACCATCAGAACTAGAAGTAAAAAAGCCTTATTATTAAAATATTACACATTTTGTCCCATGTAATAACATGTTAATATGTCTGAGAGTTGAGAGTTTGATTTTGAAATAATTTTATTCTGATTACCACTTTGCCTTAGAATTCTGAAAAGATTAAAATAGCTGCTACCTGGGAAATACAGACTTAAATTCTTAGTGTGTAAACTGCATAAAGTATTCTAGTCAGTTATCAACAAGCTGATGTCTAATATTTGCAGACATATTCTTTATCAAAGACTGTGCTGTATTGCTGATAGCACATACTTTTTAAAAACATACCACGATTAGAACTGTTGGCAGATCTTGGATAAATAATTCTCTTGAGAGATTTCAGTGATTGACTTTTAAATTTATAAGAATGTGGTTATTGTCTTAAGTTGCCCACTAATACAGTGTTTTGTCAGATATTAGTATAATGTTGGTGTAGGGAGTTCTTATGCCACTCTCCCCTTTCTATTGAAAGTAACCTGTCACTGAGATTGTGTCTTTAGGTAATCCTTTCTCAAATTGAAGATTTAAACACCTCCCACCAAGTGTATGGAGTATAAATTTACATAAAATACTGTGACTCAAGAAAACATTGAAAAAAATTGTTTTCAAGAGGGAATTTAATTTAGCCCCTTGTGGCAAATATTATGGGTTGGCTGCCCCATCACCATTCTCATCTTTCTCCTTCATCTTCTCTCAGCAATTTTGCTGGCAGGAATGGCCACATGCATGACACACTTATGGTCAGTGAAGGGGAATTTAGAAGTTCACTGAGAATTTCCTGGAAACCTTTTGCTTTTGATTTTCTGATAAGAAGGAACAGATGATTGGCACTGTTCCTAGTCTACATGCTTCTTTTTGTCTTGTTGTCTAGAGCCTTTTGATCATGAATTACACTTGAAGAAACAAAGAGTCTGAAATGAAAAGTTTGGGTTTCTGATAGCATAGTCTTGTACCTGACCAGTTCTAGGAAGTGCCTACCTCTTAAGAGAGAAACAATAATCTGTTTGATTAAGCCACTACAAATTAGACTTTCTGTTACATTCCCAACTGAACCAACATATACTTTATTTCATACTTAGACTGAATTTCATTTTACTCTCTAAAAATTCTGTTTTCTTTGAAGTCTTTTTTGGGGGATTCAAACTATATGTTTATTATTTTAAAATTCAAGTAAAGATAGATATCAGCAAGATGGGATACTGGGGTGCTCCAGACCCTCATTCCTCCCATAAATATCAATTTAACAACTACAGACTAAATTAACTTTATAGGAGCTCTGGAAAACAGTCAGAGATCTGTAGCATTCAACCTAATACACATTCAAGAACGCCATAATCAAAATTATAGGAAATTTTGTTACCTTTTTGTTGCCTCTGCACCATCCCATCCCTGGAGTGGTACAGGGCAGATGGGAGGAAGTGGCTCAATTCCTTGCTCCCTCCCTTGGGACAGAAAAGACAAGGTAGAACTAATCTTCAGTATTCTGGCCTATTTCAGTTGCCCAAAGGATTGGTTTCTCTCTTGCCTGACTTAGAGTACAGACTAGGATGTTTGCTAATAGCTTGGATCTCAGACTGAAGGCTGAGAAAGGCAGTGGTAGGCACCATGGCACTTGAAAGTTGCAGGGGGACTCTAGACCTACAGATGCATGGGACAAGAAATTATGGACAGAGGAATACAGTATAACATTTAATGTCTCAAGAGTAAGCTGAGGTGAGACTCTGGAAAATTAAGACATGTAAAAGCAGTCAGGGGAAATTGGGAAAAGAAAAAGCACACACACAGGCCCAGACAGGACTTATGCCTAAAAAAGACCAGAGAAGACCTTAGGCCTATACCCAACACTGTTCCCAAGGTCCCAGAGGACTGCTAATTAATGAAGGAGATCTTCCATACCAGTCTGCAAGGACTAGGAAAGGTGACTGTTTTTTCAAATAATAAATTTTCAGCCAAAAATTACAAGGCATACAAAGAAACAGGAAACATGGCCCATTCAAAACAAAACAAAATGAATCTTGAGAAAATATCCCTAAAGAAACATGCAGTAGATTCTCTCAGCCAAGACTTTAAAACTACTGTCTTGGGGCACCTAGATGGTACAGTTGGTTAAACATCTGACTCTTGATATTGGCTCAGGTCATGATCTCATGGTTGTGACATCGGGCCCTGCATTGGCCTCCATGCTGAGCAGAGAGCCTGCTTGGAATCCTTTCTTTCTTTTTCTCAAATAAATAAACTTAAAAAAAATTATAAGGCAACTGCCTTATATATCCTCAAAGAGCTAAAAGAAAACACAGAACCAAAAGAAATCAGGAAAACTATGAAAAAGTGAAAATTTCAACAACGAGGTAGAAATTATAAAAAGAAGCAATTAGAAATTCTGGAGCTGAAAAATACAATAACCGAGTTGAAAAAGCACTAGACAGCTTCAACAGATTCAAACAGTCAGAAGAAAGAGTCAGTGAACTTAAAGACAGAGCATTTGAGGGAACCCTGGGTGGCTCAGTTGGTTAAGTATCCCAACTTTGGCTCAGGTTATGGTCTCATGGTTCATGGGTTTGAGCCCCGCATCAGGCTCTGCGCTGTGTGGAGCCTGCTAGGATTTCTCTCTCCCTCCCTTTCTGCCTCTTCCCTGCTCATGCGTTTGCGTACACACACACTCTCTCTCTCTCTCTGTCTCTCTCTCTCTCAAGAAATAAAAACTTAAAAAAAATTTTTTTTTAAAAGACGCATTATTGAGACTGAGGAGTAAAAAGAAGAATGAAGAGAAAGGAACAGAGCAGGGCCTAAAGGACTTACGAGACATCATTAAGTAAATCAATATGCACATTATGGTAGCTCCAGAAGAAGAGAGAGAAAAGAGTAGAATAATCTGCATCTTCATAATCTATTTGAAGAAATAATGGCTGAAAACTTATCAAATTTGAGGAAGGACATGGTTTTACAAATCTAAGACGTTCACCAAATTCCAGAGCTCGGTGAACTTCAGGATAAACTCAAAGTGCCTACAGTAAAGACACATGATAATTATATTGTCAAAAGTCAAAGAGAGAATCTTGAAAGCAGCAAGGGAAAATGTGATGTATACATAAAATGGAATATTATTCAGCTTTAAAAAGGAAGGAAATTTTGATACCTACTACAACCTGGATGAACCTGGAGGACATTATGTTAAGTGAAATAAGCCAGACATAAAAAAACAAATATTACATGATTCTATTTACACAAAATACCTAGAATAGTCAAATCTATAAAGAGAGAAGTAGAATGTTGGTTGCCAGGAGCTGAGGGAACACATGGAGGTGGGTGTTAGTGTTTCATGGGTGCAGTTTCTGTTAGGAAAAATGGAAAATTTCTGGAGATGGATGTCTGCACAACAATGTGAATGTATTTAACACTAACAAACTCTACACTTAAAAATGGTTAAAATGTTAAGTTTTATGCATATTTAACCACAACCTAATATTAAATATAAATAAACTTTTAGAACTAAAGAAAAAAAAATCAAGTTAAGATGAAGTGTAGAAAACGTGTTGTTGTTGTTGTTTAAGCATCACCATAAACTTTATCATTTAGAAATGACCATCAGGGTGCCTGGGTGGCTCACTTAAGCATCTGAAGCTGTTGGTCTCAGCTCAGGTCTTAAGTTAAAGCCCTGTACTGGGCTCCACGCTGGCTGTGGAGCCTACCTTAAAAAAAACAAACAACAAAAAAAAACACCATCATTAACATTAAGTAAATGTTATTTAGGGCACCTTTCTATTGTTGTGTACATGTGAAAATACGGATGAATGGATAAGCAGATGGAAATACTTTTACAGAAATGGGATTTATTATACATGTTACTTAATGAAATCTATTTTTTTTTAAGTTTTTATTTAAATTCCAGTTAGTTAAGGGGTGCCTGGGTAGCTCAGTTGGTTAAGCATCTGACTTTGGCTCAGATCATGATCTCACAGTTTGTGATTTCAAGCCCTGTGTCAGGCTCTATGCTGACAGCTCAGAGCCTGCTTCAGCTTCTGTGTCTCCCTCTCTTTCTGCCCCTTCCCTGCTCATGGTCTGACTCCCTTCCTCCCTCCTTCTCTCTCTCTCTCTCTCTCTCTCTCTCTCTCTCTCTCTCAAAAATAAACATTAAAGAGGAGGGGAGAAGATGGCGGCATAGGAGGACGCTGGGTTCACCGCGTCCTGCTGATCACTTAGATTCCACCCACACCTGCCTAAATAACCCAGAAAACTGCCAGAAGACTAGCAGAATGGATTCTCTGCAGCCAAGCGTAGACAAGAGGCCCACGGAAGAGGGTAGGAAGGGCGGAGAGGCGGTGCGCGCTACATAGACTGGCGGGAGGGACCCGGGGTGGAGGGGCATCCCACTGGCAAAGCAGAGCCCTGAGTCTGACTTGCAAAAGCGGAGGGACCAGACGGAGTGTGTTCTGACAGCAAGCAGGACTTAACATCTGGAAGGTTATAAGTTAACAGCTCTGCTCAGAGAGCGGGAGGGCTAGTGGACAATAGGAGGGAAAGTTGTTGAGCCCCGGACGACAGAGCTCAGCTTGGCAAGGAACAAAGGCGCTCACCACTGCCATCTCCCTCGCCCATCCCCCAGCCAAAATCTCAAAGGGAACCACTTCCTGTCAGGGAACTTGCTTGCACCTGGCAAACGCCCAATGCTGTACTTCTGCGGATCCATCCCTCCGGTGGCAGATCTGACTCCCTCACGGTGCTGCAGGACCCCCCCTTAAGTGGATCACCAAAGGATAATTGAGCTGAGCCTGCCCCTCCCGCCCCTGTGCACCTTGCCGATCCACCCCAGCTAATACGCCAGATCCCCAGAACCACAAGCCTGGCAGTGTGCAAGTACCCCAGACAGGGGTCACACCACCCTACAGTGAATCCCACACCTAGGAGAGGGGAAGAGAAGTTACACACCTGTCGGACTGTGGCTGCAACAGTGGGCTGGGGGCAGACATCAGGTCTAACTGCAGCCCCGCCCACCAATGCAAGTTATTCAAGACAGCACAGGGGAAGTGCCCTGCAGGTCCCCACCACTCCAGGGACTATCCAAAATGACAAAACGGAAGAAATCCCCTCAAAAGAATCTCCAGGAAGTAGTGATAGCTAATGAACTGATCAAAAAGGATTTAAGCAATATGACAGAAAGTGAATTTAAAATAATAGTCATAAAATTAATCGCTGGGCTTGAAAACAGTATAGAGGACAGCAGAGAATCTTTTGCTACAGAGATCAAGGGACTAAGAAACAGCAGGAGAGCTAAAAAATGCTATAAATGAACTGCAAAATAAAATGGAGGTGACCACAGCTCAGATTGAAGAGGCAGAGGAGAGAATAGGTGAACTAGAAGATAAAATTATGGCAAAACAGGAAGCTGAGAAAAAGAGAGAGAAAAAATTCCAGGAGAATGAGGGGAGAATTAGAGAACTAAGTGATGCACTAAAGAGAAATAATCTATGCATAATTGGTATTCCAGAGGAGGAAGAGAGAGGGAAAGGTGCTGAAGGTGTACTTGAAGAAATCATAGCTGAGAACTTCCCTGATATGGGGAGAGAAAAAAGCATTGAAATCCAAGAGGCACAGAGAACTCCCTTCAGACGTAACTTGAATCAATCTTCTGCACGACATATCATAGTGAAACTGGCAAAATACAAGGATAAAGAGAAAATTCTGAAAGCAGCTAGGGATAAACGTGCTCTAACATAAAAAGGGAGACCTATAAGACTCGTGACTGATCTCTCTACTGAAACTTGGTAGTCCAGAAAGGAATGGCAGGAAATCTTTAATATGAACAGAAAAAATATACAGCCGAGAATCCTTTATGCAGCAAATCTGTCATTTAGAGTAGAAGGAGAGATAAAGGTCTTCCCAAACAAACAAAAACTGAAGGTATTCATCACCACTAAACCAGCCCTACAAGAGATCCTAAGGGGGATCCTGTGAGACAAAGTACCAGAGACGTTGATACAGGCATGAAACCTACAGACATCACAATGACTCTAAACCCATATCTTTCTCTAATAACACTGAATGTAAATGGACTAAATGCACCAACTAAAAGACATAGGGTATCAGAATGGATAAAAAAACAAGACCCATCTATTTGCTGTCTACAAGAGACTCATTTTAGACCTGAGGACACCTTCAGATTGAAAGTGAGGGGATGGAGAACTATTTATCATGCTACTGGAAGTCAAAAGAAAGCTGGAGTAGCCATACTTATATCAGACAAACTAGACTTTAAATTAAAGGCTGTAACAAGAGATGAAGAAGGGCATTATATAATAATTATAGGGTCAATCCATCAAGAAGAACTGGCAATCATAAATGTCTATGCGCCGAATATGGGAGCCCCCAAATATATAAAACAATTACTCACAAACATAAGCAACCTTATTGACAAGAATATGGTAATTGCAGGGGACTTTAATACTCCACTTACAGCAATGGATAGATCATCTAGACACATGGTCAATGAAGAAACAAGGGCCCTGAATGATACATTGGATCAGATGGACTTGACAGATATATTTAGAACTCTGCATCCCAAAGCAACAGAATATACTTTCTTCTCGAGTGCACATGCAACATCTCCAAGATAGATCACATACTGGGTCACAAAACAGCCCTTCATGAGTATATAAGAATTGAGATCATACCATGCATACTTTCAGACCACAATGCAATGAAGCTTGAAATCAACCACAGGAAAAAGTCTGGAAAACTCCAAAAACATGGAGGTTAAAGAACACCCTAGTAAAGAATGAATGGGTCAACCAGGCAATTAGAGAAGAAATTTAAAAATATATGGAAACAAATGAAAATGAAAATACAACAATCCAAACGCTTTGGGATGCAGCGAAGGCAGTCCTGAGAGGAAAATACATTGCAATCCAGGCCTATCACAAAAAACAAGAAAAATCCCAAATACAGAATCTAACAGCACACCTAAAGGAAACAGAAGCAGAACAGCAAAGACAGCCTAAACCCAGCAGAAGAAGAGAAATAATAAAGATCAGTGCAGAAATAAACAATATAGAATCTAAAAAAACTGTAGAGAAGATCAATGAAACCAAGAGTTGGTTTTTTGAAAAAATAAACAAAATTGACAAACCTCTAGCCAGGCTTCTCAAAAAGAAAAGGGAGATGACCCAAATAGGTAAAACCATGAATGAAAATGGAATTATTACAACCAATCCCTCAGAGGTACAAGCAATTATCAGGGAATACTATGAAAAATTATATGCCAACAAACTGGACAACCTGGAAGAAATGCATAAATTCCTAAACACCCACACTCTTCCAAGACTCAATCAGGAGGAAATAGAAAGCTTGAACAGACCCATAACCAGCGAAGAAATTGAATCGGTTATCAAAAATCTCCCAACAAATAAGAGTCCAGGACCAGATGGCTTCCCAGGGGAGTTCTACCAGACGTTTAAAGCAAAGATAATACCTGCCTTTCTCAAGCTGTTCCAAAAAGTAGAAAGGGAAGAAAAACTTCCAGACTCATTCTATGAAGCCAGTATTACTTTGATTCCTAAACCAGACAGAGACCGAGTAAAAAAAAAGAGAACTACAGGCCAATATCCCTAATGAATATGGATGCAAAAATTCTCAATAAGATACTAGCAAATCGAATTCAACAGCATATAAAAAGAATTCTTCACCATGATCAAGTGGGATTCATTCCTGGGATGCAGGGCTGGTTCAACATTCGCAAATCAATCAACGTGATACATCACATTGATAAAAGAAAAGAGAAGAACCATATGACCCTGTCAATCGATGCAAAAACATTTGACAAAATTCAGCATCCTTTCTTAATAAAAACCCTCGAGAAAGTCGGGATAGAAGGAACATACTTAAACATCATAAAAGCCATTTATGAAAAGCCCACAGCTAACATCATCCTCATTGGGGAAAAACTGAGAGCTTTTTCCCTGAGATCAGGAACCCGACAGGGATGTCCACTCTCACTGCTGTTGTTTAACATAGTGTTGGAAGTGCTAGCATCAGCAATCAGACAACAAAAGGAAATCAAAGGCATCAACATTGGCAAAGATGAAGCTAAGCTTTCGCTTTTTGCAGATGACATGATATTATACATGGAAAATCCGATAGACTCCACCAAAAGTCTGCTAGACCTGATACATGAATTCAGCAAAGTTGCAGGATACAAAATCAATGTACAGAAATCAGTTGCATTCTTATACACTAACAATGAAGCAACAGAAAGACAAATAAAGAAACTGATCCCATTCACAATTGCACCAAGAAGCATAAATTATCTAGGAGTAAATCTAACCAAAGATGTTAAAGATCTGTATGCTGAAAAGTATAGAAAGCTTAGGAAGGAAATTGAAGAAGATATAAAGAAATGGAAAAACATTCCGTGCTCATGGATTGGAAGAATAAATATTGTCAAAATGTCAATACTACCCAAAGCTATCTACACATTCAATGCAATCTCAATCAAAATTGCACCAGCATTCTTCTTGAAGCTAGAACAAGCAATCCTAAAATTCATATGGAACCACAAATGACCCCGAATAGCCAAAGTAATTTTGAAGAAGACCAAAGCAGGAGGCATCACAATCCCAGACTTTGGCCTCTACTACAAAGCTGTCATCATCAAGACAGCATGGTATTGGCACAAAAACAGACACATAGAGCAATGAAATAGAATAGAAACCCCAGAACTAGACCCACAAACATATGGCCAACTAATCTTTGACAAAGCAGGAAAGAACATCCAATGGAAAAAAGACAGTCTCTTTAACAAATGGTGCTGGGAGAACTGGACAGCAACATGCAGAAGATTGAAACTAGACCACTTTCTTACACCATTCACAAAAATAAACTCAAAATGGATAAAGGACCTGAATGTGAGACAGGAAACCATCAAAAGCCTAGAGGAGAAAGCAGGGAAAAACCTCTCTGACCTCAGCCGCAGCAATTTCTTACTTGACACATCCCCAAAGGCAAGGTAATTAAAAGGCAAGGGAATTTTAAAAAATGAACTATTGGGACCTCATGAAGATACAAAGCTTCTGCACAGCAAAGGAAACAATCAACTAAAAGGCAACCAACAGAATGGGAAAAGATATTTGCAAATGACATATCGGACAAAGGGCTAGTATCCAGAATCTATAAAGAGCTCACCAAACTCCACACCCGAAAAGCAAATAATCCAGTGTAAAAATGGGCAGAAAACAGGAATAGACACTTCTCTAAAGAAGACATCCGGATGGCCAACATGCACATGAAAAGATGCTCAACGTCGCTCCTCATTAGGGAAATACAAATCAAAACCACACTCAGATATCACCTCACGCCAGTCAGAGTGGCCAAAATGAACAAACCAGGAGACTATAGATGCTGGAGAGGATATGGAGAAACGGGAACCCTCTTGAACTGTTGGTGAGAATGCAAACTGGTGCAGCCGCTCTAGAAAACCATGTGGAGGTTCCTCAAAAAATTAAAAATAGACCTACCCTATGACCCAGCAGTAGCACTGCTAGGAATTTACCCAAGGGATACAGGAGTGCTGACGCATAGGGGCACTTGTACCCCAATGTTTTTAGCAGCACTGTCAACAATAGCTAAATTATGGAAAGAGCCTAAATGTCCATCAACTGATGAATGGATAAAGAAATTGTGGTTTATATACACAATGGAGTACTATGTGGCAATGAGAAAGAATGAAATATGGCCCTTTGTAGCAACGTGGATGGAACTGGAGAGTGTGATGCTAAGTGAAATAAGCCATACAGAGAAAGACAGATACCATATGTTTTCACTCTTATGTGGATCCTGAGAAACAACAGAAACCCATGGGGGAGGGGAAGGAAAAAAAGAAAAAAGAGGTTAGAGTGGGAGAGAGCCAAAGCATAAGAGACTCTTAAAAACTGAGAACAAACTGAGGGTTGATGGGGAGTGGGAGGGAGGGGAAGGTGAGTGATTGGTATTGAAGAGGGCATCTTTTGGGATGAGCACGGGGTATTGTATGGAAACCAATTTGACAATAAATTTCATATATTAAAAAAATTTAATTTAAAAAAAAAAAAGGAAAGAGCCCAAATGTCCATTGATGGATGAATGGACAAAGAAGACATAGTATATATACACAATGGAGTATTACTCAGCGACCAAAAAGAATGAAATCTGGCCATTTGCAACTACATGGATGGAACTAGAGGGTATTATGCTAAGCGAACTTAGAGAAAGACAAATATCATATGACTTCACTGATATGAGGACGTTGAGATACAAAATACATGAAAACGGGGGAAGGGAAGCAAAAATAATATAAAAACAGGGAGGGAGACAAAAACATAAGAGAATCTTAAATTTGGAGAACAAGCAGAGGGTTACTGGAGGGGTTGTGGGAGGGGGGATGGGCTGAATGAGTAAGGGGCATTAAGGAATTTACTCCTGAAATCATTGTTGCACTATATGCTAACTAACTTGGATGTAAATTAAAAAAAGAAATTAAAAATTTTTAAAAATAAAAAAAATAAAAAATAAACATTAAAACTATTTAGTGTACATACTTAAATCTGTTTAATAGGAAAGATGAAATGGATTTGAGTTATATTTTGTATTAAAAATTCCTTCTGTTAAGAACAAGGTAAAAATCCTCTCTCTCAAAAATAAAACATGAAAAAAATTGAAAAAAAAGTTAAAAAGCATTGAGTCTTTTTCTTTTTTTATTATAAAATAAAAACGTAAAATTTGTCATTGTAGTCATTTTTAAATGTATAGTGTATTTTAAATACTGTTTTCAGTTTTAGACAGTATTGACTCCCAGCCAAAAAAGATGAAGACATCAGCAATAGTGCACTTTCAATCTCTCTTCCTCCATTTCTGAGTTTTTTAGTTACATTATTTTTTTTACATTATCACAGTTTATATTTTTCATTCTGTGACCACAATTTGTACATGTGCTTCATATTAGTTTTCTTATTATTTTGCTTTATTTTAATTTTACATTCAATTATATTCACTATTCAAGTTCTTTTACTGTAACTTCTACATTTCTTTGTTCATAATTTTGAATAATCTCTTAATTGCTCCCTCCCCCATGTGTGTCCCACACTCCCCCTTCCCCAATTTAGGAAGTGCTTTGCGAGGTGCTGAGTCATTTCATGTTTGAAAATGATGGCATTTTGTACTTAACAAGATCTTGCCTGAGTAGAGTAAGTTTAGATCTCCCTTTCTTTTGTTCAAAACTTTGTAAACCATGCTTATACTGTTGCAGAGAAGTCAGAGGACAACCTGTTTTTTCCCTGTTAGTGGTAATTTATTTATTGTTTTGCTTGGTTGGCTAACAATTATTTTATCTATGAAGTTTAGGGTATATCTTGCTGTTGAATGTTCTGAAGCAAATTTTCTTGGATCACGATTGTGCTCTTTCAATATGCAGATCCATTTCTTTGTTCATTTAGTATTTCATATATACAGTTGATCCCTTGAACAACACAGGTTTGAGCTGTTGTCTGTCCACTTTTTTTTAATGTTAATTTTTGAGACAGAGTGTGAGTGGGGGAGGGGCAGAAAGGGGGTAGTTAGAGGATCTGAAGCAGGCTCTGTGCTGACAACAGCAAGCCCAATGTGGAGCTCGAAACTCACAAACTGTGAGATCATGACCTGAGCCGAAGTTGGACACTCAACCAACTGAGCCACCCACGTGCCCCTGAACTATGCCTGTGTACTTCTATGTGGATTTTTTTTCCAATAAATACAGTATAGTACTATAAATGTATTTTCTCTTCCTTATGATTTTCTTAACATTTTTTTCTCTAGCTTACTTTATTGTAAGAATACAGTATGTAATGTATATAGCATACTAAGTATGTGTTAATCAACTGTTTGTTATTGGTAAGAGTTCCGGTCGGTAATATGCTGTTAATAGTTAAGTTTTGAGGAGTCAGAAGTTACACACAGATTTTTGATTGTGCAGGGGTGGTCAGCACCCCAACCCCCATGTTATTCAGGGGTCAACTGTAATATATATTATTTTATTAACTTTAACTCCTTATTTTTTAAAATTTTAATTAGTTAACATACACTGTAATATTGGTTTCAGGAGTAGAATTCAGTGATCTATCACTTACATACAACACCCAGTGCTCATCATAAGTGCCCTCCTTAGTACCATCATGTACCGAGCCCATCTCCCACCCACCTCTCTCTGTCAACCCATAGTTTGTTCTCTATCATGAAGAGTCTTTATGGTTTGTTTCCCTCTCTTGTCTTCCCACACCCCCCCCCCCGCCCCCATTCCTATATATTCATCTTTTTTGTTTCTTGAATCTTATTTTGGATCTTTTTGGTCTTCCATATATTGACTTCTTTCTGATTATTTATTTCCATCATTTTCATTTGTATTCTCTATAATTATCTCAGATTTTTATGATAGTAATATAATTTTCAGCTGTGTCATTTCAGTTTTGTGATGTTTTAAATTTATCAGTTTTTTAATGGTGGTTTAAAATTTTCCTTTTTAAAATCTTGTTTGTCATCTCTTCCTATTTTATTGATTAGCCATGTTTTTATTAGGTTAATATAGACCTCAAAACTCTTAGGAAAACTGTCCTGTTCTTTGAGCTGTGTCTTCTTTTACATTTGACTATCTTGTGCTTGTTTTGTTCCTTTCTTATTGATTGACTGATCGATTGATTGATTGATGTAATATTTATGCCAGGTTGCCATACTGTTTCTAAATCAATCTTGTTCTTGCTTGGACTTCCTTGTCCATACTTTGTGTGTGTCCTCATAGAAGGGTGTGAGGCACTGTCTTCTTACCACCCTCTCCAAGTCCAGTTTTCTTTTCTCCTTTGAGCTACAGTTTAAAAGCCATTTTCCTTAATATATACATTTTTTTCTGTGGCCCATGGGTGTAGTAATGGCATGCTGTTAGATTATCAGGACTGTGTTCTCACTTCTGAGATTTGGCTAAATATTTTGTTTGGGTTTATTTCACCTAATTAGGAAAGTGAGAGGTATGAGTATCCTATTCCCACAGAGAAATTCTTTTGGCTTCAGACTGGTTCCCCAGTGTAGTGTGTGCTCAGGAACATCATTTTCAAATTGACCCTGGTAACCCCTTTCTCTGTTTCCCAATCAGAAGAATGAAAAGGTAACAGCTGTTTTATTTGCTCCTCTTCAGATTTGGGGGTTATTAGTGAGAATTCCCAAGATTTTGTCAACCCCAGTGTGTGATATGAAAGAAGGATGATGAAGGTATGCTAGGATCCTGGCCACACTTCTAACTCTTCTCCACTCTAGAACTTTATGTTTTTATCCTAGACCATTTGCCAGAACTTTTTAAGTTTGTGACCTTGATTTTTGCCCCTTTCTGTTTCTGTGTTTGTGTTTGGTTGTTATAGGTAAGAGGTTTTTGAGGGGACTGGTTTTTTGTTTTACAATTTTTGATCAATACGACTAGGTATTAGGGGAGAGAAATTATCTCAGTCATTATCTTTCCATTTTAATGTAGAAATCAGTGAAGACATGCTAAGTAATTTGTCCAGTGTTACATGAATTTTAGAAGACAAGTCACCTGGCCTTTTGGGCCTTCAGTTTTTTTTTTCCACTCTTGTACTAGCCACCTTTATTCAAATTGAAGTTCTTCTAAGCTTAAAAAAATGTATTTAATTTGAACATTGTAGAATTGAAAAATGTTAAAACTGCAGAGTTTCAGTCATACAGTTAAACCTAACCCAGTACATAAAGAATTCCAGAATTTCCTTTCTCTTTATTTTATGGCTTTCTCGTAGGTTTAAGAGTGACTGGAAATCAAACCAGTGAATCTCTTTTACTTGTAAAAGATCTGTACAAGCTTCACATTTTAAGTATGCTGATGTATTAAAGTTTTTGGATGGTCTTGTTTTTTTCTTCCATTATAGAAGTCATACAAGGAAGTTCACTTTTATTTGGCAATATTTACTTGGGGCTTTTAGTAATAGCCCTTAAATGTGTGTGCTTTGTTCATTCCAAGACTTGATTTACATTTACAGTGTAGTCAAATAAAGGAAGATACACTCTTTCATGCCTTTACACTACCCACCCCCCAAGCAGTTGAAAATCTGCATAGAACTTCTAACTAACTCCCCTAAAACTTAACTACTAATAGCCTACTGTTGACTGGAAGTCTTACGGATAATGTAAGCAGTTGGTTAACACGTAGTTTGTATGTTATATGTATTATGTGCTGTATTATTACAATAAAGTAAGCTAAAGAAAAAAATGTTACTAAGACTATCATAAGGAAGAGAAAATACATTTATAGTACTGCACTGTTTATTGAAAAAAAATTGTGTGTAAGTGGACCTGTGTAGTTCAAATCCGAGTTGAAGGGTCTACTATACAAAAAGCCATTATAGTTTTCTTATGTGGTTTCTACGCTTTTAAATTGAAAACATCAATATTGTAAATTATAGGTATGTTAAGAACCCTCAGTGGTCTTTCTGGCAGTGACTTATATGATTGTTCTTTACCCATTAATTTCAAGTATATTAGCCATATATATAACTTTCCTGTTCAGAGTTGACATGAATCATATGTCTTAGGATCTGAAATAAAACTGTGTGCATTTTTTTAATGAAGCTGCTTGGAAATTACAGTCAGCGTGTTTTTAATGCTATTTGTAGATTATGTGTGCTATATTTGTAACCTATATTTCATTCTTTAAGAAGATTCTGTAACTGATCCTCCCTTCCCAGGATAATAGAACTATCTTAAGAATTATGCTTGCTTGTATTTGATTCACAGTTCTTTGGATCTTCTTCTCTGGTATGTTTATATTGTAGCAGTGGAGCTTCTCCCCCACCCCCCACCCCTCTATTGGGAGCACATTTAAGAAACTCCTTATTGGAAGGTGAATTTGGCCTTGTATTTAGCATTTGCAATGAAGAAAAAGTGCCATGCCTTTAACTTAATTTCTTAGAAAGATGAGTCTCACTAGCCCTAGTGTTTGTCAGCTAGTAACAGTGTGACAATGATGCAATGATGAGAGGGAGAAAATGGGAAGGGAGAATTCAGGAAAAATTAGTTTAAATACCCAATAGAAATTGTTAAAACTTGCAATGCAAAGTAATAGTAATGCAAGATGGAATTCTGCTTCTCAAGAAATGGTATTGAGAAGGCTTTAAAAAAAGGCAAATAGCTTTTTGTAAATGATTTCCATGGAATTACAGATGAGAATTTTAAGACTTTACATATTTTCCCCAATTTTTACTAATGTGTAGACATATGTTTAAAGAGATACTTGAATAATTTGGAATTTTAAGATACTGGTTTAAAAGTGTTTACAGAAACATCTTTGTGCAGAGACGAACCTGAGAAGAGATCTCATTTCGTTGTGTTTTTTTTTTATGTATTTTTATAATGTTTTATTAACTTACCTAGTGGTCAGTGGTGGGAAATATATTGGTATCTAATTAAAGTTTAGAGCAGTAAAATGCACTAAAGAGCTCTTGGTATACCATCAGGATTATAATTCAGATCTTAATTTTAGAAGACCTCTGAGTAAAAAAAAAAAACAGTATTTCGACTTCAGGAAAAATTAAAAAGCGTAAAGTACCATGTTGGTGAAGGATTTTGCAGTTCTGTTAGTAACTTCCGTTGATTAGGTAGATGCATTCAGGTAACCCATAATCCTAATTTTTCCCCCCTTAATTAAGTATCCAACATAGAAGGTACTTTGCTGAGAAATACTTGAATGACACACTCCTCCCAACCTCTCCAGTCCCCTGCTTTGAAACAGGCCTTTTCACTTGTAAAAGAAATTAGGTAGGCTAATAAGAAAGTGTGGTTTTTAAGAAAAGAAATTTAACTTCAGTCTTTTCAGTAGCGTATAGGCACATCTCATTTTCCTCCTTTGTAAAATGGGATTACTACCGGCCCTACCTCATAAAGGTATTATATGAGAACTAATTTGTAGCTGTTTCAAATCATGAAGTACACAATGTCACAGATGATAGAATATTTATAACTTTTATTAGATGCTTAATGTTCATTTAAGTAATTTTGATGCAAAAAGTAAAAGTATACACTTAAAAAATACCATAAGAATTTTCATATTTTTAAACAAAGCAGTTTTATAGTCTTTTAAGATGAAATACAGCTGCTCCTGTTTTTGTTTAATTTTTAAACAGAGGCTTTGGAATATTTTGTGTGAGTAGGTAACTTCTAGGAGTTCAGAAAGGTTGAAATGTTTTTTAACTAAATTCAGTGCACATTCCTGGATCAATTTTCAAAGACTGATCAAAACCTGCTGTGTTAAAATAACATATGCTGTTTTTCATCAGATTTGTTGATGATGTAAATAAGATGTGTAAATATATTAGTAAATGTTAATATTCATGTATTTTAAGTTACGGTTATAAGATTTGTCACAATGTGATTTTTTTTAATTCACATAAAGTGAAAACAGATGTGTGTAACTATTTTGAATATTGGTTTATTAAACATTCATATTCTTTATCAAATAAAAAAAAAGATTCTATAACTGAGATACATGTGCGTGCACACACACACATAGGCGTACACACACACACACACACACACACACACACACACACACACATAACACAGGACTTGATGAAGTCAGTTTAGTCCATACTTGGGTTAGACTGCTGTAATACTGGGGAAAGTATTACATTTTTTCTCCTACTTTTTACCACATGGTAATATGCAGAGGACACCATTGTCATCATGCTCCATTGCCAGCCTGTATCACCTCTCATCTGTTATCACAACATTCTTCTGACTTTACTAGTATGGATTTTGTTGGTTTCATTATTGAATATTTTCTTCAGTAAAGACAGTCTTTCAAGCTGTTCTTGTGGATTCAAAAATAATGATTATACAAAGCTCTCATATTTTTTTGTCCTTTGTATCTATGGACTTATTTACCTGTGTGAAATAAAGTCCTGTATTTACTGTGGTAGCCTCTGAATTTTACAGAGGCTTTTTACACGGGAATTTACCTATTTTAAAGGCGATAATGTATGATCTAAAAATCTCTGATTTTTGCTTCTTTTCAAGCCCCCCTAATTACCAATACTAGTGATGTACATCTTTTTTTTAAATGTTTATTTATTATTATTGAGAGACAGAGACACAGAACGTGAGCAGGGGAAGGGTAGAGAGAGGGGGAGAACAGAATCTGAAGTAGGCTCCAGCTCTGAGCTGTCAGCACAGAGCCCAATGCGGGGCTGGAACTCACAAACTGCAAGATCATGCCCTGAGCCGAAGTCAGTCACCTAACCAATTGAGCCACCCAGGTGCCCCACTAGCGATGTGCATCTTAGTATGTTTATACGTTATTGTGTTCAGCTCATAACCACTTTAGCAAAGCTTTCAGTTCTCACTATTACAGACTTTTCTGTGGCCCATATGCACAGACCTCTGCATACATCTGATTCCGACACAGGCTTAGAGGCAGAATTGCTGAATCGAAGGATATACCCTTTTAAGACTTTTGATACACATTTGCCAAGTTCTAATTATTTTATTCTTGCTAAGGTTGAATATGTTTTCTATATTTATTCTGTCATGATTGCTTGCTTGTGCCCTTTGCTCATTACTAAAAAAAATATTAGGTCCATCTTTTTCATACTGATTATAAAAGCTTTTTTAAAAATAGTATCAGTCTAAAAAAAAAAGTATCAATCTTCTGGCAAATATATTACAAGGGGATTTCCTTTTTTTTTTTTTTTTGCTTTTGTTTTTTAGAACTTTTTGCTTTTTAAGTTTTGTAATTTTTTTTTACATAGACGTGAAAAATTTTTTATTTTGTAATATTTTCAGTCTTTTCACCCTTTTGCTCTTATGTTAAAACGTTATTCCCTAGCCATTGATTATGTAAATTGTCATTAACACACAAATGAAATTCTTAAAGGTAGGGTTTTTTTAAAAAATTGCTGTTCCAAAAATATTTCTTATTGCTAATTGTTTAAACTCAGTCTACTATTATGAACTTACTGAAGAAATGACTTTCCCCGATTCTTTCAAACATGGAATTTCTGCTAAGTGCTGACTAATGGAAGTTGGATATTAGGGAAAATAATCTTATTTTTGGTTTCATTGTTCAACAAGAGCCAGTGGAGACTTTAATTTTTCAAGTGATGATATTTTTGCCCCAAAGTATGAAAAGAATGAAAATCCAAACCAATATTTATGAATGCCCCCATATACTTCAGGTTTATTTTGTTTTTAATTTTCTTTTTATCTACTCCCTAACAGTAAAGCACTGGTAATTTGTTTTGCAGAATCTTTGCAGCCTTTCCTGGAAGCCTGTAGCAACACTTTATTTTTTCGTACTTGCTCAGTGCTGCTTCGAGCCCCTAAGCTTGATCTTCAAATACTAGAAAAGCTCAGTATTATTCTGCAGAAACTTTCCAAAATCAAGTAAGATTTTTTTATTTCTAAAATTTTGTATTGAAAGATGTATTATTGTGATGTAGAAACTTGAGAATCATAAAATATTAATGCATGTCTAAGATACATACTCAGTAACAGATGAGAATTGGAGTATCCATCTAGAAACATCTTGTTTCCATAGTTCATTTCTGCTAAACAAACTTTAAGTACCACAGGGTATGTAAAAATAAGAGCAGTTTTTAGCAAGTAGGTGGTAGTATCAGAGTGACTTACTGCACACGGATACTCTGTAATACCACAGGTGAAAATAAAAAAGGTAATAAAAGTATATATGCAAATCCTTATTGATGTATTGAAACGAATTTAGGGAATTAGAATGAAGCAGAATTATGGGCTTGTTACGCCACTAATTTGGATTTTATTGTGAGAATTAAGGGCTTTTGCATTTCGTCTTCTTTCCCCTGATGCAAACTTCGATATAACCAGTTACTAAATTATAAATAAAGGACATAGATTTTAAGCTTTATTTTCCTAATCTTGAGGTATTTTCTGTTGTTTCTTTTGAGGCAAATTAAACACCTGTCTCATCCCATGTTTATAATGGTAAAATTTTGATTTTGGTTCAGCTCCACTGCCCCATTCCTTTCCTCTCCTTTGTGATTTGCATGGTAATGAACCTAGGTATTTTATCTGGCCTCGGTGTACTTGAATAGTAAATATAATACATCTTAAAATTATTTGTAGATGTGTGCTAGTAGGTCCACATGTTCTGCTTGGTGCTTAGTACACTGTACCACACCACAGTAAGTTATTAATTGTCAAAATAAAACCTCATACATTATTAGTTTGGGACAAATGTCAGGTAAACTTATCAATTAATTTTCTTCCTTTATTTGCAGACTGACGGTACCATGGTTATCTTGATTTGTAATCAGTAAATTCTCAGGAAGACATGTTGTAGTTTACCTGTAGTGCCTTGAAGCTGCAGTAACATTACTTGGGTTTAATTTGGTCTTGGCTCTTAATTCACGGGTTTATGTTTATGTATTCCCAAAGTGCAAGTATATCCTTGAGCCAAAGCATTTTACTATTCTCGATGTGTTTTATAGCTTACGTTCATTTCAGACTGAGAGAAAGAGCTAGAACAAATCTCTAAATGGAGGGCTGGGAATAGCTGACGCTCAAGCAGGTCTTGAAGTAAATCTTTAAAACCACAAAGATGTGAATCGTTTTGTATTTAGCAGGTGGTTATATAGGTTATTTGATAATTTCTTTCAGGAGGCAAATATATATAGACAAGGAAATAAGAAAAATGTTTCAGATATTATTCTGATTGAAAATGAAATTACTGACTGATAATTACAGGTAGGTTGGTTGAAAAGGTATTTTTGACCTAAGTCAAAAGGTAACCCAATGTTCTGCTACTTACTTAAAATAAGATGATCAAGTATTTTAATTTTTCTAACTGTGAGGAAGAAAATATTCTCAAGCATTTTAATGGTGAATAGGGTTCAGTTTTCAGGATCATAGAGCATATTCTTTTTTTCCTTGAATAGTTTTCCACTTTAGGCTTCTCTCCTAAAACCCCTTTTTGTTTGTCTTGACATATTAATCCTTTAGTTACATATTTTCTGCACTATGTTGAAAACCAGGTGCCATTTGCCCACATTTACAAGTAAATGATTGCTCATTGCCATTCCAGATAAACTCCCTAAGTGTGTGCAATTAAGTTAATGTATTCATTCTCTTCCAGGAGTAATAAGAAGCTCTTTGAACTTTTTACAATTCATCTGATGCTTCAAGAAATGCAAAGGACAACACATCCAGAGCATGCCTTTCTCTGTATTAACTTAAATTCAACTCTGTTCAATTTGGGTTTAATAAAATGCAACTCCTTGGCCTCCAGTGCAAGCCATTAGAATAGCTTAATATTATTTTATATAAATTATATATGTGTTGCTTATTTGTAAGATTGTAAAAATCACCAAAGTAACTAAAAGTCTACCAAGTAAAGTTATCAGTAGCATCATTTATCATGAAAAATATAATTTTTTTTTCACTTTTAAGTTGAATCTATAGAAGCTATGGAATTTTTGGACTGTTTCAGTTCAGTTGAGGTAGTACTTACTAATGTACAAAATGGAATTTCCAGAATTAGTGATACTGGGGTTACTTTTTGTAAGAGTGTTTTAGGAAAAGTTTTTAAATTATGTGATTATTTGGAATAAAATTGGTGTTTATGTGGGAAAGAGGATTAGATCATGTTGTCATTCTTTCTCAAAATATCAATAATTTCCCCTTTCAGAAGCAAAAGTATGTAAGTTAAAAAAAATCTTTTTAATGTTTATTTTTGAGAGAGAGAGAGAGAGACAGCATGAATGGAGGCAAGGGGTAGAGAGAGAGAGGGAGACAGACACAGAATAAGAAGCAGGCTCCAGGCTCCGAGCCTCAGCACAGAGCCCAACGTGGGGCTGGAACCCACAAACCGTAAGATCATGACCTTGAGCCGAAGTCGGAAGCTTAACCACCTGAGCCACCCAGGCACCCCAAAAGTATATAAGTTTTAACTGCCATCCTCATACCATAACTTTTGTGTATATCCTAGATTCACAAAAACTGATTTTTATTGTGCTGTTCACAGAGTAAAGAATTTTTTCTATTATTTTTTCCAAAATAATTTAATCATCACCAAACTATGTATGTACCATAGATGGGTTTTTTAAAAAAAAAAAAAAAAACATAAAAATATCTTAGTCTCCCAACACCCAGGGATATCTCTTGCTATATAACCCAAGATGGGTGAAGTAGCCACAGGTCTGGGTGAGGTGGATGGAGATGGTGGGAGTTGGGACAGAATACTGAGAAACACAGAAAAGGAGCATTGTCCTAAATTATGCTGTATCGGTATATATTCTCATTTCCAGAAATGGAGAAATTTTCAGGAAACACTTGGGCCTCTTCAGATGAGTATAAAAAATGTGCTGTTTGTGAAGCAGAAACAGAAAGCCATAAAGAGAGAACAGGTTGAGTATAGTGACACTTTAAGGAACTAAAGAATGCAGAAGGAGAAATGCACAGCAGACACAAAAATATACCATCACTGATATGGCAAAAGATAGAATCAGTGTCACGAGAAAAAAGAGTAGCTCTCACAAGTACCTTGAGATGGTACCAACGAGAGAGTGGACAGCCGATGGAAGAGCAAAGGTTGGCACTTGAGCCTGGCATATTTGATGTTTCTGAAGAAAAGAACAGAACAGATAGAGCAAAAGTACTGCTCAGAGATATAGTTGAACAAAGATTTTGGGGCAGCAAAGAAAGATCTACATGTATGGATTGAAAGAGCACATCGTGTTCCAGAAAAATCAATGAGAAAAGCATTCTATAATTAGATGCATCCTATAATTTAAAAATGAACTGTAATTTAATTCTAAGTATTATGAGGATAAAGGCAAGAACAAACAAAAGCCAGTTACCTGCAAGAGAAGAAAAACCAAGTTAGCCTCATGCAATGCCAGAAGTTGATAGGAAACTACCCTCTCATGTTTTGGAGAGGAAAAGTTTTACTTAAAGAATTTATACCTAGTGAAGATGCTTTCACAGATGAAGACAATGGAAGAAAGACATTTTCAGATATGTAAGTGTTTAGAAAGGATACCATGTCTTGAGACAAGAAGCTGCTTACTTAGATCATTCCAACCAACTTAGACATGAAGGGAAATTGGATTTATTAAATCCACCTCATACTACAAGACTAGTGAAACTGAAATCACATAAGCATAAATAAATGTAATTAATTATTGTAAATTTGTAAAATGGGGTGAAGTGTTAAATTTTTCAAAAGGATAAAAAATGGGAAAAGCAATAATTTAGTGATATTTGAATAAACTATATTAACTGATGTTAAAAACTGAGAATTAATGGAGCCCAGAGATTGAAGCACAGATGGAAGAGCTAGTGAGTAAAGTCTTCCATATTTTCATGAGAAATAGAGTCAGAATGTTCCATATCAAAATTAACTTTGACAGAGAAAAGAAGGATAAAGGCATGTTTGTCAAAAATGTCAGGGTAACTACTATTAAAGGCAGGATCAATATTCTCAAAACACTGAAGAATAAAAAGAAAATACATAGTCATAGCAAAAAAATAGAAGCCAGGAACTTGTAAAGAATAAAAATATTTATTAGGATAAGTAAAAGTGTTTTTTTAATGTTATAAATTCTTTATTACCCTGTTCTGATAAATTTGAAAATCTGGATGAAATAAACTATTTTCTAGAAAACAATTTATAAAAATCATATCAAGAAATATGCAATATGGGACATCTGGGTATCTCAGTTCGTTAAGTGTCAATTTCGGCTCAGGTCATGATCTCACGGTTTGTGAGTTGAGCCCCACATCGGGCTCTGTGCTGACAGCTTGGAGCCTGGAGCCTGCTTCAGATTCTGTGTCTCCTCTCTCTGACCCTCCCCCACTCACACTCTTGTCTCTCTCTCTCTCAAAAATAAACACTAAAAAAATTAAGAAATATGCAATAGAAAATTATTGAAGTCTTTGATAAAATTACAGAAGAATTCTTTTTAAGTTTATTTATTTTGAGACAGAGTGTGTGCATGCATGTGGGGAGCAGGGGAGGCGCAGAGAGGGAGAGAGAGAACCCCAAGCAGGTTCTGTGCTGTCAGTGCAGAATTCTACACAGAGCTTGATCTCACAAGCATGAGATCATGATCTGAGCCAAAATCAAGAGTCGGACACTTAACCGACTGAGCCACCCAGGCATCCCAGAATTCTTTTTAAAAATGACATCAAGTCCAGGTGTTTTACAGGAGAATTGTTTTGACATTTTAAGGTGAAAATATTTAAAGCTGTTTAAACTGTCCCAGAATGTAGAAAAAGCATCCTAATTCATTTTATACAGTTAGCATGAACCCAGTAGCAAAAATTGTCAAAGGAAGTAGGAAAGAATTTAACAGATTAAAAAGTCTAAAGAATTATGAACAAGTCAATACCAACCATGTATCACCAGAACAATCCATGACCAAGTAGGCTAGCATGCATTCTAGAAATACAAAGTTGGAAATTGTGGTTTATATAACAATGGAATACTAAGTGGCAATGAGAAAGAATGAAATATGACCTTTTGTAGCAACGTGGATGGAAATGGAGAGTGTTATGCTAAGTGAAATAAGCCATACAGAGAAGGACAGACTCCATATGTTTTCACTCATATGTGGATCCTGAGAAACTTAATGGTGTTCTACCATGGGGGAGGGGAAGGAAAAAAAATGGTTAGAGAGGGAGGGAACCAAAACATAAGAGATTTCTAAAAACTGAGAACAAACTGAGGGTTTATGGGGGGGTGGAGGGAGGGGTGGGTGGGTGATGGGTATTGAGGAGGGCACCTATTGGGATGAGCACTGGGTGTTGTATGGAAACCAATTTGACAATAAATTTCATATTAAAAAAAATAAAGTAAAATATTGACTATAAAAAAAAGAAATACAAAGTTGGCTTTCTGGTAAGAATAATATATTTTAGTGTATTTTTATAATAAAGGGGGAAAGTCACACAGTCTTAATAAATGCCTAAAAGGTTATAATTCAACTCCTATCCCTGATATATGCTTAAAGGAATATGAAATCAACAACAAATTTATGAAGCACTACATACATGCTTAAGGTTAGGAATAAAATTAAGGAGTCCAGTGAGGAAGTGTAACTTTGGGAAAGGGAAAAAACAATCATTTGCAGATAAATGTGATTATCCGGAAAATGGTAAGATTCTTACAAAACTTCATCAAGATACCCAATTGTAAAATAAACATATTAAAAGCAAAAGCTTTTATATATTCCAGCAATAAATAATTAGAAATTGTTTTTACTTATAATAATGCATTTAATAATTTAATTAACTTTTATAAAATATGAAACAAACATGATAGAAATGTTCAGAACCTAAATGAGGGACTGCCAAATGTTTGCTGAGGAATATCAAAGAAGACTTAATGATATACCATGTTTCTGGATGAAGAGACTTGATTTTGTTGAGATGTCAGATCTCCCCAAATTACTTCCTATATTTCAACCAAAATTAATTTCAGTCAGAATTCTAAAAGAATTCTTTTTAGAAATTGAAAAAAAAATTCTAAAGCGTATCTGGACTTCAAATAACCAGGCAATATTAGAGAAAGAAGTTTTTGAAAATAATCATAGCTAATATTTGTTAACTGTTTTAAGTACTGGACACTGATCTACATTTTTACATGTATGATTTAATCCTTATAAGCACTTTGAGACGGGTCTTACAATCATTGCCAGTTTACAGATTGGAAAAGAAACAGCCTCGGGGAGACCTGAGAGGCTGGCTAAACTAAGCCACTATTACTTATATGACTGGAAGTAATCTTCTACACAAAGGGAGATAATGGGGACAAAGTCAATACGAGATTTTTAGCCATATTATACTTGTGGCTCAAGGCCGTGCATTTTCCTTCTCTCCCAACATCCAAATTCTATGGGAATAAGAGAAGAAATACTTCTAAAGTACATAAAGTTAAATAGAAAATTTTTGTTTCCAGCAGTGTGGTATGCTACACTTATCCTCCAAGTGCAGTACTGCTAAGAATGTTGAGGACACACACACACACACACACACACACACACACACACACACACCTGAGCAAATGGCAAAGTAAAAAAATTCCTTGGAGGCCCGAAATGATGATAAATATAAAATCAAAAGGGTAATTGAGGACTGGAGCCCAGTGTTTCCCCTCAGGTACCTGCCAATCACTAGTAGCCAGGGTAGGCATATGGGGCAGAAGGCAAAGACTTGAAACGATCAAGATGGTAGATTGAACCAGTGATCCCTGCATAAAGTTAGGACTCCTGAAGGACAGTGTGTGTGATAGAACTAGGGAAAGCCCTATTCTGCAGAGGGAGAAAGTGGGAATGCCTCTCAGCTTTGACTCTGGGAAGGAAATCTCTCCTGGAATTCCTAACTACCTGTCCACATTTACATGGACATGGGACTTGAATTTGTTGGCAGTCAAAATAGTTAAGCAGAGAATCTGGTTGAAATGAGTCCCAGACTGGTTACCCTTAGGTGCCTGATCGAAGAAGCATCCCAGACCTTAGAAGTTTACTCAGATAAGGTGCAGAGCAACATGAGTTCACAGTGAAAACACATACACAAAGCTATAAGTGAGAGCAGAAATTGACTCACAATTGAGATACCGAATTACAACATAAAGTACGTTCAATAGGTTTAAAGAAACAAGGTCATTAGAAATATAATGAAGAAACAAAAGGTAGAAAAAACGGCTAGTAAGTTTTGAAAAGTAACTTCATAGAAGTGAAAATATTGAATTAGAAATTCAATGGATATGGTTTAGAAGAAAATTGGTTATAGAAATTATACAGAATGCCTATAAAGAAACAAAAATCTAAAAGATGTAATAAGTGAAGGAAAAAGCATAAGGAGATCTAATATACATGTTAAATGGGTTCCAGAAGGAGGGAATAGGGCAGATATAATGTGTGAAAAAATGATAAGGATTGAGAATAAATTGAGAACTGATGAAAAATATGAATCCCTAGTTCAAGAACCCGAATGAATTAACAGAAAGATAAAACAAAGATATAAAAACATCATATAGAAAATGAAAGAACAACAAAGACGGAGTAGAAACTTAAAAGCAGCCAGAGATAAGACAGATTAATTTCAAAGCAGCAACATAGATCAAAAATGACTTTCAACAACAACTGGTCCATTAAATGGTGGAATATTTTCAATGTACTAAAGAACAATGACTGTCAAAGTAGAATTTTCCTACTCCTCAAAATATCTTTCAAGAACAGTGGCAAGATAAAGACATTTCAGAGAAACTAAATATTTACTACCAATAAACTACATTTAGGGGAATTTCTAAAGGATGTACTTTAGGAAGAAGCAAAACGCTCTCCGGAAGTTTAAGAGGTGAGATGACACCAAAGAAAATGGTAAATGTGACTATAGCAACTTATAAAATAGCCATATTTAATTTGGTTAGAAAAGAACTAAAACCCAGGACACGAACAGCAACTCAGGAATGGGGTAACTAGAATTAGAGTTAAAATGTTCTTTTGTTTAAAAAAAAATTTTTTTTTAATTTTTACTTATTTTTGAGAGAGAGAGTGCAAGCAGTGGAGGGGCCGAGAGAGAGGGAGGGAGGATCTGAAGCAGGCTCCAGGCTCCCAGCTGTCAGCACAGGGCCTGATGCCAGGCTCGAACTCACAAACAGTGAGGTCATGTCCAGAGCTGAAGTAGGAAGCTTAACCGACTGAGCCATCCAGGTGCCCCAGAGTTAAAGTGTTTTAAGTTATTATGTTGCTTACCAAAGTAACTCAAGCTTTTAAATTAAACATGATGTTAAAATTTCTAGATAAACCACCAAAAGATTAAAAACAATAATTTCTATACTAATAAAAGAGGTAGAGGACTCTACCAATGAAGGCATGAAAAAAATAAGGGAAAAAAGGAAATCTATATAAAATAAGATAGTAGAAGTTAATCCAATTACATCAGTAATCACAATCAATATAAATGGATTAAACTCACCAGTCGAGGCAATGATTATTGGAGTGGATTTTTAAAATTCAGCTATAAATTGTTTTCAAGAGCCATTCTAAAAACATAAGGACACAGAAAGAGTGAAAATAAAACAGTGGGAGAAAAAAGATACACGGACAAGACATATCCAAAAAAAAAAAAAAAAAAAGAAAGAAAAGAAAAGAAAGGAAAAAGAAAAGGGGGGGAAAAAAGTACAACTCTAAAATACAAGTAGTATGAATAATTTTTGAAAATCAGAAATAGGTCATTATTATAAGGGGAGATTTTCATACATCTCTTTCAGTAATCAATAAATCATGTCATAAAAAGTACTAAGCATATAAAAGATTTGAACAAGACAATAAACTTAATATAAGAGTATATGGAATGTTGACTGAACAAAATACACATTCTTTAAATGTGCACAGAACATTTCCTACAATTAACCATGTATTAGGCCATAAATCAAGTCTTAAGTTTCAAAGAACCAATTTCAAAATGAGCACATTTTCTGACCATGTGCAATTGTTAGAGGTCAGTAACAAAAAGATAATGTAAATACTCATACATTGAGAGCATTGACATTGTTTTAAATAACTGAAAGGTCAAAAAATCATACCGGAAATTAGAAAATACTTTAAAGGATGATATGCTACTTGCCAGACCTTGTATTATGCAACTAACTGAAGTAATTTTTCCACAGAAATGTGGGGTTGAATTATCAGAAAGGAAGAAGCTGAAAATATGTGAACCAAACATATAGAGAAGATGGAATAAGAACAACAAAGTAAGTATAAATAAAGTGGAAGGAAGGAATATTAAAAAGATAAGCAATGTAACAAAGGATCAATACTGAAAGCTGGTGCTTTGAAAGACTAAAGCAAATCTCTGACAAGATTGTCCACAAGAAAAAGACAACACAAAGTATCATATTAATAGGAGTGAAAAGTAGTAGGAAGTCCCTGGCCAGCCTGAATTTTGTTCCTTTAAGGAGTGGAACAAAGTAGTACCCAACATTTATTTAAACTTGGGAATTCACTCATAGTGTTTTCAGGGGCCCTTTATTTTGTTTAGTTTTCACTTTAGCACTCATTTAGTGCTCCAGTGTATCATTTCCAATCTTACTGTTGACAGTGAAGTTAGTTTCTCCAAAAATCTTCTCCATTGAACCTATCTTTCTTTTTGTCTAATACTTTTACTTACTCATTGTAATGGCTTCTTTTTTGCTCCAACTGAGCCACCCAGGCGTCTTCCTGATTTTAAAAGAAATGCTTCCACTATTTTGTGTTAAGTGTAGTGTGTGTGTGTCTGTGTGTGTGTATACATTTATACAAAGTATTTGTGTATATACATGTGTATATGTGCATATACGTATATATGTATACATAGACACACATATATAGCTGTGGGATGGGGAGGAAGGGAATTTCTAGGTGTGGTCTGTGGAAGGAAAGAGTCACTAGGTTGTTCTGTAAAGAGAAATAAATGCACATGGCACAGTGGATATGCTGTGCAGCCCTGCCCTGCAAAGTGTTTTGTGTAATGCATCCACAGTGGAAATGTCTGAGTCCTTGGATGGTCAGGGTCGAGGTGAGAGGTGCTTGGCTGAAGCTGGTGAGAACTGACCAGCATCAGGTGGGGGGAATGGAGAAGGGAGGGACTCCCAGGGTCAGACTCCTTTGAAAATCACAGTGATAAGCCCACCCACAGGAAGGGGATGCAGGCAGAACAGCCCCACCAGCCATGTGGCAAGAAGTGCTGGCACTGATTGGGATTCCTAATCTCTCCATCTTACAGTCTTCAACCACATTCACATACTTGATCTCATCTGTTCTCACAACCACCTCATGAAGAAGAATCTTAGGAATCCCCATCCTCCTGATGCAAAAAATGAGTCTCAGAAAAGTAAGCTGTAAGGGGAAGAGCTGAATAGCAGACCCAGCCCCTCTACTTTCTGTGATTCTCTGGGCTTTCAGACTCAAAGCTCAGTGTGGCAAGTAGCAGGCTTGAGACCAAGGGCACAGGGAAATGTCCAGTCCAGTTATCCATTGTGCTACAGGTACATTGTTAACTTCTTCCCCAAATATTTTTCACCATCATGCAGACATAGGTAAGGCTGCTGTTACACCAACAGTAGGATTTTTTTGTGCTTGGTGGCCCTTGAGACTGTGTTGATGAAGGGCCTTTATGAGAGATTGTATAAAGGCTGTCCAGGCTCCATCAGTGACAGAGAGTGATATGTGAAAGATCCCTGTGCTGGAAAGCTCTGACAGTGATGGTCTGGTTTCCCTTTGCCTCTTCTTCATGAGCCTGAACTGTAGTTCAACTTCATCCTGACCCAAGTGCAGGGAATAACCACAGTCACTGGAACGGAGAAGAACAGAGTTCCACACAGGACCATGTTCTTGCCTCTTCAGGGATCTTGCAGAGAAGAATACTTTAGATCTACACAGCTGGGGTGTATGGTGGGAAGAAGTGTGTATTAGTTAGCTATTTAAAAAAGTGATTCAGGAAGGCCTGAGCAAAGCTTTTCACCATCGTCTTGTTTTATGTTCTGTAGGAATACTTGTTGGAGTACCGGAGCCACAAGAGATAGACACAAACAAGCCTGCCTCCTTCAACCCCACTGTGCCTGGACCAGCTCATACCTCTACTTCTCAGCCTGCCACGAAAATAGCCACTTGTTTCTTTGAGCTAACTGATTTCTCACTATCTAGGCTTCAGGTGAGGGGCTCCTCCAGATCATTGGACACTTGAGTTGCTTTTTGTCCAGGTGTGAAGCTGACACCTTGAGTGGCACATGGAAAGGCACAGCCTAGTCTTGTTTCTAGAAGCAGCAGGTTGGCTGGAAAGTGCTTGAGGTGTAAAGGAGATGACAAGTTTCCTTTTGGGTCCAGGTGGTGTGATCCCAAGCAATCGCATTTCTGAGTCACAGTTTATTTATCTAGAAAATAGAGGATTGTGTATGCAGTTAGGGAGAGGTTTGTGATTGGAGGACTTCTGAGGGCTGGCAGTGTTCAATCTCATGACATGGGAGGAAGTTATGCAGACATTCACCTTATGATAATGTATTATTATACCTCACATGGTGTGTTTACATGGTGGGCACTTTTGTGTATGTGTGTTATATTCACATGAAAGATTTTATTTAAATAAAGAAAATGAGAGTAATGATGGTATTTCACAGGATTATTGTGAAAATTAAAAGCAAGGAAAGCCCTGGGTGGATAGTAAGCAGTGCTGTGCAGGTGGCACAGTGCATGAGAGTGAGCCCGTCACTGTCACCACTGTAGCCAGTGCACATAGATATCACAGGACCACAGAATAGCAGCGGAATGTGTGCAGAATGTGGAGTTGGCATCCTTCTGATGGTTGTACACTGGTCTCAAATCCCTTCCTGTGCCAGTGAAGGATTTAAGGGTTGGGAATTCAGAAGCAGAAGCTCCTGAAAAGGTGTTATCAGCCAAAGCCATATGCCTTATTTCTCTCTCTCTCTCTCTCTCTCTCTCTCTCTCTCTCTCTCTCTTTCTCTCATCTTTACCCATTCAAACCTTCCCCTCATTGTGGACCCATCTGCTGTATCATCACAGAAGAAGCCCCCAACCCCTTCCTTCCTCCAACCTCCTCTGTCCACTCCCATCCCCCACCTCATGCCATCCTCCTTACCTCTCTATGCCACATGTTCATCACATCCCTCTCTTCTCGGGCCTCCTCTCCCTCTCTCATGATCTCTTTCTAATCCATTTATTCTCTAAATTCTTGGACACCTAAACTGGCCTGGCCAGGCAGCAAGCTATGCGGTTAGGTGAGCATCTGAAGGAATGTCAGTCCCATGCAGTTGACGATTCATGCACAGACCTTGAGAGCTGAGAGATGTGAAGTTGGGGCTCAAGTGTGGTATGGTTGGGGATTGGCTAAGGAAGAGCCTTCTCTTGGTGTAACAGTGCCATCAAGCTAGAACTCGTTACGGAATTCAGTAGTGCTCAGTTCCATTCCTTATTTTTACCTGTATTTCATTTCAGTGTGGTTTCAATCTATCCATTCCACTTGACAAGCCTGAAGTCTTTGGATGTATATAGAGGAAGTTATGATACAGCTTTCAAATCCATTAAATTTGCCCAAGTAATAGTTTGTAGCACAAAGTCTACAGTTACTTTTTTCAAAGCTCTAAAAGCATTTCATAGCAAACGTGTAGCACCCAGGTGAGATGAGACCAAACCGGAAGAACTGCCAATGACTGCATTATAGGTTCTGTGAGGTGAAGATGAGATCAACAATCAGAACATCCAGTTTGCTGGGCACTTACCTGGCACTGGGCCAACTGCTTTTCAGGTATCATCTTCTCCCCAGTCTTCAGCACAATGTCAGAGTCCAATACTTGTACCATTCCTAACACATAGATAAAGAGATGAGGTTAAATCTAACCTCTCCCCAAGGTACACAGCCAGTAGTGGAAGGGCTAGGATGGGCACTGTGTGTGTCACTTTCCAGAGACTGGCATATGTACAGTGCTCTTTCCAGAGTCTTTGGCTTTGTGAAAAGAGACTAAATCCAGGACATCTAGTTTTAGCCTCTCTGGCTGTGCTGGATTCATTGGACCCTGCAGATGGAAGGCTGACCTATGTGGGCTTCCTGCTGAGTTTGGACAGCAGAGAGCATAATCAGGAGGTGGGAGGGTGTTTATTGCTCAGCTCCTTCCTACAAGGTCCCTGAAGCCAGGAGAACCCTTTTGCCCCAGGTCACAGCCTTGTCAAACTGCCCCTCTACATGGTGCCCTCTGGCTCCAGGGTCTGGTAACTGCTGCCTCTCCTGCCCCTTCTGGTTTCTTTAGATCTTAGACAGGACAATTCCTCTCTTTGTAAATAATTCCTTCATATCACCCACCTTGAATGTGCCATCCATTTCCTACTGGGAGCCTGACTGATTCACCAGCTTCACTCTTAAATTGTGTGAACTTGCAAGCCATTTAAGTTCCCTGGGCCCAAATTTTGTTGTTTTTTAAGGTTTATTTATTTGAGAAAGACAAAGACAGTGCAAATGGAGGGATGCAGAGAGAGGGAGACAGAGAATCCCAAACAGGCTCTGCACTGACAGTGCAGTCTGGCATGTGACTTGAACGCACGAGACCACGAGACGATGACCTGAGCCAAAACCAAGAGTCAGACACTTAACCAACTGAGCCACCCAGATGCCCCTATAAAATTATCTTGGGGGAGGAGCCAAGATTGCAGAATAGCATGGAAGCTTTCTGTGTGTCTCACGTCCATAAAATACAACCAGACCAACACTGAACCATCCTACACACCTAGAAAACTGATTAGAGGATTAACACAACAATCTGCACAACCTGAACCACAGAATTCAGCAGGTACACGGCGTGGAGAGCTGAACTTGGGGAGCAAGAAGCTCCGAAAGGTAGGGAACCGCTTTTGTGCGGAGAGAGGACAGAGACTGGGGAGGGGAGAAGAATACGGGAAAATCACCCCTCCCCAAAAGCAGCTGGAGAGAAAGTGGAAAATTGGAAACAGCCACAGGGACTAAACTAAAAAGGGAGAAGGGAGAAAGGAGAGGGTTTAAATTCCATTAATACTGTAAACATGGGGAGCGCAAAGGCTACAACTCTGCAGCTCGACAACTGGCAGTGCTCTGGTGGGAAGGGCGAGTCCCCAGGAACAGAGTGGGGTCTGGGAGGTTCTCTGGCCACATGGGGAAAAGCGGTTCCACTGCTGGAAGGACATTTATTTGGTAGAGACTGTTGAAGCCACCTCGTCCCAGCAGACCCCAGAAGGCGACCACATTCGCTGGCGCAGGGGCAAGGTTGTTAAGGGTGAAGCCTGTTGCCAGATGTGTATTGTGATTTTCCATAATCCCTGAGATGCTGCTGCTACATTATCTCACGAACATTTTCTGGGACGGGCTGGCACCTGGCCACAGTCTTGGGGCACCATCAACAACAGGGTCCAGCAGGTGTACCTGGGTGCAGCTGATATTTGGCCATTGCTCATTTGGCCATTGCTTGGTGAGACCCTCCTGCAGAGGGGTGGAACAGGTCAAAGCCGCAGTCCTTCAGAAGTAGGGTGCTGGGGAAAACAGCCACATCTGAGACAAGGCTTGGGAGAGAGGTGCTGCCTGGGGCCTGGTCATGGAAAGTGAAGAAGCGGGGAGTGGATGAGAGCTGAAGACAGAGGACGGGTACACAATTGCTGATCTGGGAGAACAGACTGGGTAGCTGGGTGGCGCCATTTTCACTGCTCCCATGCATGTGCATACACACCTATGAGCCCCGCAACAATCCACCCCAGTAGGGTAGCAGCACCACCTAGTGGAGAGCGCAGCTGTTACACTGAGCCCCACCCAACTGGGCCAACTTCGTCTCAAGAACACAAGTCTCACCGCCGGCTTAATTTATGGACTATAAAGAGCTACATAGGCTGACTTCTAGGGGAAAACGAAGCAATTTCAGTCCTACTTCAATCTGTTAGCAGGTTCATCTATTCAATTTTCTTTCTTTTTTTTTCCTTTTTCTCTTTTACAATTCTTTTCTTTTTTTTGAATAAAGAGAAAAAAATCATTTTTATTTTCAATTTTTATTAAAAAATATTTCTTTAATTTTTATTACTATACTTTTCACTTTTGTATAAATTTTTTCAAATTCTACTTTACTTCCATTATTTTATTTTACTCTACTTCAGTGTACTCACCTTTTCAAATTCTCAATTTCCCTTTTTTTCTTTTTCTTTTTTCCTCTTTTTAATTTCTTTTCCTTTTCTTGAATGCAGAGAGAGAAAAACTTCATTTTTACTTTCAATTTCTATTAAAAATATTTTTATTTAATTTTTATTACTATATTTTTTGCTGTTATGTAAGTTTTTTCAAATTCTATTTTACTTCCATCATTTTTTTAGTCTACTACAGTGTATTCACTTTTTCAAATTTTCAAACTATTTTTTTTATTTTATCTTTTTTCTTTTTCATTTCTTTTCTTTTTTCTTAAATACAGAAAATGAAAAAATTCATATTTATTTTGAATTCTTATTAAAAATATTGTTCTTTAATTTTTTTCTACTACATTCTTTACTTTTGTGTATATGTTTTCAAATTCTATTTTACCCCCATCATCTCATTTTAGTCTACCTCAGTGTATTCATTTTTTTCAAATTCTCAAACGATTTCCTTCCCCCTACGCCTTTTTTTTCTTGAATCTGTCAAACCACTTTCAACACCAGACCAAAACACACCTAGGATCTAGCATCATCTATTTGATTTTTGTGTGTGTGTGTGTGTTTAATTTTTAATTTCAATATTTTTTTTTATTTTAATTTTTTTATTTCAATTCTTCTACCTCATTAATTCCTTTTCTCCCTTCAAAATGACAAAACGGAGGAAATCACCCCAAAAGAAAGAGCACGAAGAAACGACAGCTAGGAATTTAACCAACACAGATACAAGCAAGATGTCTGAACCAGAATTTAGAATCACGATAATAAGAATACTAGCTGGAGTCAAAAATAGATTAGAATCCCTTTCTGTAGAGATAAAAGAAGTAAAAATAGCCATAATGAAATTAAAAATGCTATAACTGAGCTGCAATCACGGATGGATGCAGCGGCGGCAAGGATGGACGAGGCAGAACAGAGAATCAGTGATATAGAGGACAAACTTATAGAGAATAACGAAGCAGAAAAAAAGAGGAAGATTAAGGCAAAAGAGCACGATCTAATAATTAGAGAAATCAGTGACTCATTAAAAAGGAACAACATCAGAATCATAGGGGTCCCAGAAGAGGAAGAGAGAGAAATAGGGGTAAAAGGGTTATGTGAGCAAATCATAGTGGAAAAAACTTTCCTAACCTGGGGAAAGACACAAACATCAAAATCCAGGAAGCACAGAGGACCCCCATTAGATTCAACAAAAACCAACCATCCACAAGGCATATCATAGTCAAATTCACAAAATACTCAGGCAAGGAGGGAATCATGAAAGCAGCAAGGGGAAAAAAGTCCCTAACATACAAGGGAAGACAGATTAGGTTTGCAGCAGACCTATCCACAGAAACTTGGCAGGCCAGAAGGGAGTGGTGGGACATATTCAGTGTGTTGAATCAGAAAAATATGCAGCCAAGAATTCTTTATCCAGCAAGGCTATCATTCAAAATAGAAGGAGAGATAAAAAGTTTCCCAGACAAACAAAAATTAAAGGAGTTTGTGACCACTAAACCAACCCTGCAAGAAATTTTAAGGGGGACTTTCTGAGGGAAGAAAAGATGAAAAAAATATATATATATATATATATATTTATGTGTATATTTATATGTATATAAATTTATATGTATATTTATATGTATATAAATACGTATATTTATATATACATAAATACCAAAAGCAACAAACGATTCAGAGAACATCACCAGAAACTCCAACTCTACAAGCATCATAATGGCAATAAATTCCTATCTTTCAATACTCACTCTAAATGTCAATGGACTCAATGCTCCAATCAAAAGACATAGGGTAACAGAATGGATAAGAAAACAAGATCCATCTATATGCTGTTTCCAAGAGACCCACTTTAGACCTAAAGACACCTTCAGATTGAAAATAAGGGGATGGAAAACCATCTATCATGCTAATGGTCAACAAAAGAAAGCTGGAGTAGCCATACTAATATCAGACAATCTAGACTTTAAAATAAAGACTGTATCAAGAGATGCAGAAGGGCATTATATCATAATCAAGGGGTCTCATAGACCACGAAGACTTAACAATTGTAAACATTTATGCACCAAATGTGTGAGCGCCCAAATATATAAATCAATTAATCACAAAAAAAAAAAAAAAAACTCATTGATAGTAATACCATAATAGTAGGAGACTTTAATACCCCACTCACAGCAATGGACAGATCATCTAATCAAAAAATCAACAAGGAAACAATGGCTTTGAATGACACACTGGACTAGATGGACTTAACAGATATATTCAGAACATTCCATCCTAAAGCAGCAGGATATACATTCTTCTCAAGTGCACATGGAACATTCTCCAGAATAGACCATATACTGGGACACAAATCTGCCCTAAGTAAGTACAAAAAGATCGAGATCATACCATGCATATTTTCAGACCACAACACTATGAAACTCTATATCAACCACAAGAAAAAAATTAGAAAGGTAACAAATACTTGGAGACTGAAGAACATTCTACTAAAGAATGAATGGGTGGGGCGCCTGGGTGGCTCAGTCGGTTGAGCATCTGACTTCAGCTCAGGTCATGATCTCAGTCCGTGGGTTCGGGCCCCACATCTGGCTCTGTGCTGACAGCTTGGAGCCTGAAGCCTGCTTCAGATTCTGTATCTCCTTCTCTCTCTGCCCCTCCCCTGCTCATGCTCTGTCTCTCTCTGTCTCAAAAATAAATAAATAAAATTTAAAAAACATTAAAAAAAAGAATGAATGGGCTAACCAAGCAGTTAAAGAGGAAATTAAAAAGTATATGGAAGTCAATGAAAATGATAACACCACAACCCAAAACCTCTGGGACGCAGCAAAGGCAGTCATAAGAGGAAAGTATATAGCAATCCAGACTTTCCTAAAGAAGGAAGAAAGAGCTCAGATACACAACCTAAGCTTACGCCTAAGGAGCTGGAAAAAGAACACCAAATAAAACCCCAAACCAGAAAAAGACAGGAAATAATAAAGATTAGAGCAGAAATTGATGCTATTGAAACCAAAAAAAAAAAAAAAAAAAAGCAAAACAAAACAGTAGAACAGATGAATGAAACCAGAAGCTGGTTCTTTGAAAGAATTAACAAAATTGATAAACCACTATCCAGTTTGATCAAGAAGAAAAAGGAAAGGACCCAAATAAATGAAATCAAGAATGAAAGAGGAGACATCACAACTAACACAGCAGAAATAAAAACAATAAGAGAATATTATGAGCAATTATATGCCAATAAAATGGGTAATCTGGAAGAAATGGACAAATTCCTAGAAACATATACACTACCAAAACTGAAACAGGAAGAAATAGAAAATTTGAACAGACCCTATAACCAGTAAGGAAATCGAATTAGTAATCAAAAATCTGCCAAAAAACAAGAGTCCAGGGCCAGATGGCTTTTCAGGGGAATTCTACCAAATATTTAAGGAAGAGTTAACACCTATTCTCTGGAAACTGTTCCAAAAAATAGAAATGGAAGGAAAACTTCCAAACTCTTTCTCTGAAGCCAGCATTACCTTGATTCCAAAACCAGACAGAGACCCCACTAAAAAGGAGAACTATAGACCAATTTCCCTGATGAACATGGATGCAAAAATCCTCAACAAGATATTGGCCAACCGGATCCAACAATACATTAAAAAAATTATTCACCACATGCAAGTGGGATTTATACCTGGGATGCAGGGCTGGTTCAACATCCGCAAAATAATTAACGTGATTCATCACATTGGTAAAAGAAAGGACAAGAACCATATGATCCTCTCAATAGATGCAGAGAAAGCATTTAACAAAATACAGCATCCGTTTTTGATAAAAACCCTCAAGAAAGTAGGGATAGAAGGATCATACCTCGAGATCATAAAAGCCATATATGAACGACCGAATGCTAATATCATCCTCAATGGGGAAAAACTGAGAGCTTTCCCCCTCAGGGCAGGAACAAGAAAGGGATGTCCACTCTCGCCACTGTCATTCAACACAGCATTTGAAGTCTTAGGCTCTGCAATCAGACAACACAAAGAAATAAAATGCATCCAAATCGGCCAGGAGGAGGTCACTTTCAATCTTCGCAGATGACATGATACTCTATATGGAAAACCCAAAAGATTCCACAAAAAAACTGCTAGAACTGATTCACGAATTCAGCAAAGTGTCAGGATATAAAATCAACGCACAGAAATTGGTTGCATTCCTATACACCAACAATGAAGTGACAGAAAGAGAAATCAAGGAATCGATCCCATTTACAGTTGCACAAAAAACCGTAAAATACCTAAGAATAAATCTAACCAAAGAGGTGAAAAATCTATACACTGAAAACTATAGAAAGCTTATGAATGAAATTGAAGATGACACCAAAAAATGGAAAAATATTCCATGCTCCTGGATAGGAACTAGGAGCCCCTAGTTGTCCATACATTTGTGGGTCCATTTACGGTTCTCTATTCTGTTCCATTGATCTGAGTGTCTGCTCTTGTGCCAGTACCATACTGTCTTGATGATTACAGCTATGTAGTATAGCTTGAAGTCTGGGATTGTGATGCCTCCTGCTTTGGTTTTCTTTTTCAAGAGTGCTTTGGCTATTTGGGATCTTTTCTGGTTCCATACAAATTTTAGGATTAGTTGTTCTAGCTCTGTGAAGAATGCTGGTGTTACTTTGATAGGGATCTCATTGAATATGTAGATTGCTTTGGGTAGTATCGACATTTTAACAGTATTTGTTCTTCCAATCCATGAGCATGGAATGTTTTTCCATTTTTTTGTGTCTTCAATTTCTTTCATAAACTTTCTATGGCTTTCAGTGTATATATTTTTTCACCTCTTTGGTTAGATTTATTCCTAGATATTTAATGATTTTTGGTGTAATTGTAAATGGGATTGATTCCTTGATTTCTCTTTCTGCTGCTTCATTATTGGTATATAGAAATGCAACTGACTTCTGTGCATTGATTTTGTATCCTGCAACTTTGCTGAATTCTAGCAGTGTTTTGGTGGAATGTTTTGGGTTTTCCACATAGAGTATCATGTCATCTGTGAAGAGTGAAAATTTGACTTCCTCCTTGCAGATTTGGATGCATTTTATTTCTTTGTGTTACCTGAGTTCTGAGGCTAGGACTTCCAACACTATGTTGAATAATAGTGGTAAGAGTGGACATCCCTGTCATGTTCCTTGACCTTAGGGGAGAACTCTCAGTTTTTCCCCATTGAGGATGATATTAGCAGTCTGTCTTTCATATATGGCTTTTATGATCTTGAGGTATGATCCTTCTATCCCTACTTTCTTGAAGGTTTTTATCAAGAAAGGATGCTGTATTTTGTCAAACGTTTTCTCTGCATCTATTGAGAGGACCATGTAGTTCTTATACTTTCTTTTATCAATGTGATGTATCACATTGATTTTTGGATATTGAATCAGCCCTACATTCCAGGAATAAATCACACTTGATCATGGTGAATAATTCTTTTAATGTATGTTCAATCCAGTTGGCTCATATCTTGTTGAAAACTTTTTCATCCATGTTCATCAGGGAAATTGGTCTGTAATTCTTCTTTTTAGTCAGGTCTTTGTCTAGTTTTGGAATCAAGGTAATGCTGGCCTTGTAGAATAAGTTTGGAAGCTTTCCTTCCATTTCTATTTTTTGGGAACATCTTCAAAAGAATAGGTTTTATCTATTCTTAAATGTTTGATAGAATTCCCCTTGAAAGCCATCTGGCACTAGACTCGTTTTTTGGGAGATTTTTGATTACTGATTCAATTTCTTTACTGGAAATAGGTCTTTTCAAATTTTCTATTTCTTCCTGTTCAATTTTGGTAGTTTGGCCATCTCTTCCAGATTGTGCAAATTGTTGGCATATAATTGCTCATAATATTCTCTTATTATTGTTTGTATTTCTGTGGCGTTATTTGTGATCTCTCCAATTCATTTGTGATTTTATTTATTTGGGTCCTTTCCTTTTCCTTTTTGATCAATCTGGCTAGGGGTTTATCAATTTTGTTAATTCTTTCAAAGAAGCAGCTCCTATTGATTTCTGCTCTAATCTTTATTATTGCCCTTCTTCTGCTGGTTTTGGGCTTTATTTGCTGTTCTTTTTCTAGCTCTTTAAGGTGTAAGGTTAGGTTGTGTATTTGAGACCTTTCTTTCTTCTTTAGGAAGGCCTGCTATATACTTCCCTCTTATGACCACCTTTGCTGCATCACAGAGGTTTTGGGCTGTGGTGTTTTCATTTCCATTGGCTTCCATGTACTCTTTAATTTCTTGGTTTACCCATTCATTCTATAGTAGGGTGTTCTTTAATCTCCAAGTATTTGCGGTATTGCCAAATTTTTTCTTGTGGTTGATTTTGAGTTACATAGTGTTGTGGTCTGAAAATACACAAGGTATGATGTCAATCTTTTTGTTCTTGTTGAGGGCTGACTTGTGTCACAGTGTGATCTGTTCTTGAGAATGTTCTATGTGCACTTGAGAAGAATGGTTATTCTACTGCTTTAGGATGAAATGTTCTGAATATATCCGTTAATTCCACCCAGTCCAGTTTGTCATTCAAAACCATTGTTTCCTTGTTGATTTTCTGCTTAGATGGTCTGTCCATTGTTGTAAGTGGGATGTTGAAGTCCCCTACTATTATGGTATTATTATCAATGAGTTTCTTTATGTTTGTGATTAATTGATTTTTGTATTTGGGTGCTTTCACATTTGGAGCATATATATTTACAATTGTTAGGCCTTCTTGGTAGATAGACCCCTTAGTTATGATATAATGCCCTTCTTCATCCCTTGCTACAATCTTTATTTTAAAATCTAGTTTGTCTGATATAAGTATGGCTAATCCAGCTTTCTTATGATTACCATTAGCATGTTAGATGGTGCTCCATCCCCTTACTTTCAATATGCATATGTCTTTAGGTCTAAAATAGGTCTCTTGTAAGCAGTATATAAATGGGTCTTATTTTCTCTTCTTTAAAAAAAATTTTTTATGTTTATTTATTTTTGAGAGAGAGAGAGACAGAGACAGAGAGAGAGAGAAACAGAGAGAATGAGCTGGGATGGGACAGAGAGAGAGGGAGACACAATATGAAGCAGGCTTCAGGCTCTGAGCTGTCAGCAGAGCCCGATGTGGGGCTCAAACTCACAAACCATGAGATTATTACCTGAGCTGATGTCGGATGCTTAACCAACTGAGCCACCCAGGCACCCCTGGGTCTTGTTTTCTTATCCATTCTGATACCCTGTGTCTTTTGATTGGAACTTTTAGTCCATTGACATTTAGAGCGAGTACTGAAAGTTAGGAATTTAGTGTCATTGTGTTGCCTGTAGAGTTGGTGTTGTTCTCTGGTCCTTTCTAGTCTTTGTTGCTTTTGGCCTTTTTTTTTAATGTTTATTTTTTTTTATTTTTGAGAGCCCACAAGCACGGGAGGGGCAGATAGACACAGAACGTGAAGCAGGTTCCAGGCTCTGTCCTGTCAGCGCAGAGCCTGATGTGGGGCTCAAACCCACAAACTGTGAGATCATGACCTGAGCTGAAGTTGGATGCTCAACTGACTGAGCCACCCAGGTGCCCCAGTTTTTTTGTTTTGTTTCATTTCTTTCCCACTCAACGAGTCTCCCTTAAAATTTCTTGCAGGACTGTTTTAGTGGTCAGGAACACCTTTATTTTTTGTTTCTCTGGGAAACTCTTTATTTATCCTTCTATTTTGAATGACAGCCTTGCTGGATAAAGAATTCTTCGTGCATATTTTTCTGATTCAGCACACTGAATATATCCTGCCACTCCTTTCTGGCCTGCCAAGTTTCTGTGGATAAGTCTGCTGCGAACCTGATCTATCTTCCCTTATAGGTTAATGACTTTTTTTCCCTTGCTGCTTTCATAATTCTTTCCTTCTCTGTGTATTTTGTGAATCTGACTATGATATGCCTTGGTGATGGTAGGTTTTTGCTGAATCTAATGGGAGTTCTCTGTGCTTCTTGGATTTTGATGTCTGTGCCCTTTCCTAGATTAGGAAAGTTTTCTGCTATAATTTGCTCACATAAACATTCTGTCCCCTTTTTTCTCTCTTCATCTTCTGGGACTCCTATGATTTGGATGTTATTACTTTTTAATAAGTCACTGAGTTTTCTTAGTCTTGTATTGTGCTCTTTTGCCTTCCCCCCTTTTTTCCTGCTTGTTTATTTTCCATAATTTTGTCGTCTCTATCACTGATTCGCTGCTCTGCTTCATCCATCCTTGCCAGTGTAGCATCCATTCAAGCATGCATCTATGCTGACAGCTCAGAGCCTGGAGCCTGCTGTGGAATCTGTGTTTCCCTCTCTCTCTCTGCCTCTCCCCTGCTCGCACTCTGTCTCTCAAAAATAAATGAACGTTAAAATTTTTTTTTAATAAAAACAGAGTTAAAAAAATAAAGATGTGAATGGAACTGGAGGGTCTTATGCTGAGTGAAATAAGTCATTCAGAGAAAGACAGATACCATATGTTTTCACTCATATGTGAATCTTGAGAAACTTAACAGAAGACCATGGGGGAGGGAAAGGGGAAAAAAGTTACAAACAGAGAGGAAGCGAGGCAAACCATAAGAGATTCTTACATACAGAGAACAAACTGAGGTTTGATGGGAGGTGGGGGGAGAGGGGAAAATACTAATGGGAATTGAGGAGGTCATTTTTGGGATGAGCACTGGGTATTATATGAAGCCAATTTGACAATAAATTATATTTTAAACAAATTAAAGACAAAACAAAAAATCAAAGGAAGCTCAATCCTAGGTGTGTTTTGGTCTGTTTGTTGAAAAAAGCATGATAGAATAGACAAAAAAAAAGGGAAAGAAAAGAAAAAAAAGGTAAGAAAAATTTTAAATTAAAAAAATCATGGAATAAAATAGAATAAAATGAAATACAGAAAATGAAATAGAATAAAAAGTTTAAAAAATAAAAAAAGAAAGCAAACGATAATTTTAAAAAATTTTAAAAATTAAAAATAGAAAACAAAAATAAAATTTTCTCTTTCTGTATCCAGGAAAAAGAAAAGAAAGGGAAAAAAGAGAAAACAATGTAAACAAAAACAGAAGCAAAAAAAAAAAAAAAAAAAAAAAAAGAAACCCAAAAACCGGACTAATAAATTAACCAGCAAACGGAATGAAACCTGAATGAAGTTACATCCACTTTCCCCTAGAACTGAAACTATGAAGCCCTTCTATAGTCTGTATACTAAGCAGATGGAGGGACTTGTCCTCGTCTTCTAGGGGATGTACTTGGAGGGCACAGGGGGCGGGACTTGGTATAATGTCCCCGTTCTCCACTAGATGGCACTGCTTAGCTTACTGGATCAGTGTGGTAAGCATGTGTATGCGTGGGAGAGGTGGAAATGGCTTCATCCAGCTCCCTAGTCTCTGGCACAGGAATATTGTGCCCTCACAGACCTGTAATCAAGCACCCCTCCTTTGTCTCAGTCCTCTGTCCACTCCCCACCTCTACCTTGTCAGGTGCTGGGTGGCACCTCCCTCCAGAGTTTTATCTCAAATGCAATGTTCTTTCAAAATCCCACACTTCAGAGACCCCTGCAGCTTCGGCCCACACTGATTCTCTGGGGGAGGGTCTTGCTGAGCAATGGATGGGTGCCAGCTTCCCCAGAAAACATTTGTGTGATCACACAGCAACAGAGGTTCAGAGATTGTGCCAAACACAACACACAGCCAACACCAGGTTTTACAATACTCTGGCATCTTTGTCCCAATACCAGCAAACTGGCTGCTCTCTGGGGTCCACTGGGACCTTTGCCTGTGGGGAGGGCATATGGCCTCTACCAAATGCACTCCAAGCAGAGGAACTGCTTCTCCCAGTGTGGCACATGGACCCTTCAGACCCCACTGCCTGCTTCTGGGGATTCACCCTATTTTCTCACCAGAGCACCACCAGGCACTGAGCTCCAGACTTTCTGACTCTGCTCTCCACTGTTTATAGAATCCTAGTGGTATTGAGACCCTCTCCTTTCTCCCTGTCCGTGGTTTTGGGGAACAGATTTCTTATTCAGTCCCCTGCAAGTGTTTTCACTCTTTTTCTTTCTTTCTCTGCAGCTAATTTTGGGAAACTGTTTTTCCTGTACTTTCCTGATGTGCCTCATTCTCCCCTTTCTCTGTCCTTTCTCTGCTATAACAGCTCCCTACCCTTGGTGGCTTCTCTCTCCCACAATTCACTTCTATGTACTGCATACCTGCTAAGTTTTGTGGCTCAAGTTATACAGATTGTTGTGTTAATCCTCAGATCAATTTGCTAGGCGTGCAAAGTGGTTTGGTGCTGATCTAGCTGCATTTCAGGGATGAGACAAGCTGAGGTTCTCCATGCTGCTTCACCATCTTGATCCAAAGCCCAGACCTAACTTTCTTTACCTGTCAGTCAGGGATCGTGATCCCTGGCCTCACTTGCTGTGAATGTTGAAGAAAATAACAGATGGAAAGGCACTTTGGAAAACATAAAAAGGGTGTGCTATCAATGTAATTTTGTGAGGCACAGACTGGGCATTTAATGCATAACCTGATTTAAATTAGAACATCTTTCATGAGAAAAATGGGACTCTGAGATGGTGAGTATGATTCTATTCTGAAGAGCCTAATAAAAGCAAAATAGCAGAAAGAATATTACAGAAGAGAATGAGAGGAAACAAGATCTTTGTTTTATTTTTTGGTTTTTGGTGGTAGTGGTGTTGTATTTAAAAAGCCCCTTTACTTAGTATCCTGTGATAAAACTACACATAATAAAAACATCAGAAAGTCAAGGCTGATTTCATCCAAGGTGATGGTCTTGGCCAAGAAGCAAGGTAAACACACCGCAGCTGTCCTAGCGGGTTCCTCTCGGTGAGTGTGTGCCAGAGGCCATCTCCCTCCCCTGCCCAGCTAGAACTCTCCAGCAGCTGTGGTTGCAATCTTCAAGCTGGGAAGGGCCACTTGGCCTTTTTCTTTCCCTTTCAAATGCCAGGCCGCTGTGAGTCCAGACATGCCACCTCTGGGTGCAGGCACAGGAATGGAAGGTGTGCCTGCCAAGCCAAACTTCCTCATTTGAAAAAATCTTTCCTCTGTGGCCAGGTGCTTCAGCACCTCCCCACTCTCTGTCAGCAGAGGCTTCTGGAATTTCCCTGTCTGCAGAATGAGAACAGCCACACCAACATTCCTTCCCAGGGAGCTAATCCGAATACTGCCAACAAAAATCTTTGCAGAAGACTGAGGCCGAGAGACGCTGAATTATGATTCAGCGGATATAGTTTACTCATCAGTGTCTCCTTCCCGGGAAATCTGATGGGATAGACCTCTGAGATTTCTTTCTGTTCACTCTACCAGCGCTTGACTCCTGATGATGAAGTTGTGCTTGGACATTTTATTGTTTGGGAACCAAATACATTTTTAAAAATTATCTTTAAAAAATGGCTGTTAGAAAGTGTTACATATGTTTTAAACAAATAGGCTTTGAGTCTCCTAAATATTGTTTAAAAATTAAAGAACAAAACATTATAGCTCCTCAAGCAGTTTTTCTTTATTTAGATGTGTCTTGTCTACCAACTTAATAATGAAAGTGACTTGTATACACATCAACAACTTTGAGAAATTGTCCAACTGCATTTTGTATGGACAACTGTCCTGTTTACTTGAAGAAAATGCTCTGAGTGAGGATGATGACTTTGTGTTTGATGTAGGTTATTTCCCCATCGTGTTTTATAAATTGAAAGGGTAAGTGGAGGAAGATTTCTGATGAATAACCAGCTTGGGGTAGGGGAATTCCAGTGCACATAGCAGATGCTACTGTTAGTCTGCACCCACTCTCCCCTTCTGCCTTCCTAATAAATTTCTGAGTTGACTGAGGGTAATGACTTAGTTAAAAGACTCAGCTTGCCAGATTGCCTTGCAGTACGATGGCTGTGAGACTCACTCTGATGATGAAATGAAGTTACTAACAGGGCTTCCAGAAGAGCTACTGGGACTGTACCCACCCCCAACATCCTGCCTGGGCTGTGGCCCCTACTCTTTGTTCAATGCATAAACACAGTGGGAGCCTAAGTCCCTGCTGGCCGTGCTGTGGGCTGCCCCTCTAGACTTCCTGTTACAGGCAAGAATAAACCCTAGAGTTCTGCCACTGTGCTTGCCTTACTGTTATACAAGTAGCTGGGAATAATCCTAGCACAGAAGGGCATGCCAAGGATGCCAGGCCTTTTTAACCTGGGCCTTAGAGGTAGGTTCAAGTGATCTACCTCTAGTCCCGGAGGAGATGAATAGTTAATGTTTATCAGCATCATGAGTATAACAAGGGGAGAAATTTGCACAAAAAGTCCAATTACCCCCTACCTGCCCTTTGGCAAGCTGCTCAATTTTGGTCACCCTCTCTTTGAACCTTGAGCCTTGCTCCCAACCCACTCTCAGACCTGAAAAGTCTGCCAGGGCAGGGCCCCTGGAGAGCCCTGATAGGAGGTCAGAGAGAGGGGAGAGCAGGGTGGGTTATGGGATTCCCCACATCCTCCCCATGGGACTACATTGTTGGCGGAGTCCTGGCCTCTCAAGATGGCCTTCTATTCACAACTTTCTGCTTTAAGGTTCTGGAAACTGCTCCCTATGCTCTCCAACTCCCTGCCCAGCCACCTTGGGCCCAGGGCTGGGAACAGCTGGTCTGGAACTGCATTTATGGCTGTACCCTGGGCATATGTTGGTAACCAACCTTTCATGAAACCTCCCTTATCTTGTCCTGATTTGGGTGCCGTCTGTGCCTGGGGGCTCTGGCAGGTACACAGACTAAAGCATAGGGAGGTCAGCATGGCATCATCACTGGACAGCCCATTCCCCAGCAGTGCTCTGTCCTGTCACACTTCCCCCTTCATGCAGGATCGTAGAGGGAAGGGACCTTTTTATCAGTGATACTTAATGTATCCAGTTATTCATTCATCAGCAGTTTGCATCTATTTTGTTATGAGACAGATATCACAGTTTGCTCTAAGCTCGCTTGGCTTTTTTCTTTCCTACCTTTCCTCTCCCTGATGCGGCCTCCTGCTCCATCCCCTCTAGCCTCCCCTTTTTGGGCCATGTGCCTTTTCTTCCAGGAAACTGGTTTGTGCTGACAGCTTGCTGGATGCCCTCCCCAAGACATACACACATCCACTTTGCCTGCTCTCTCCCTGATGTGGGACTCAGGTCTCTAGACTCATTTGGATAGGTAACAAAGACTTCTATTAATATATTTTGCTTATTTAGATTTCAGAATACAGGAGGCCATTTTTATCTCTAGTTTTAGATTCCCTTATAGTATATTTAAAATTTGTCTTACATGACATCTCTCCAAGAATTTGTTACTCCTTTTTCTTTGGTGTTCCCCATATTTGATTTTTAAACTTAATTTTATTTATTTCATTTTGTTGAGATTGCCTTTCTTATTGAGATATAATTGACATAGTATACTGGTTTCAGGTGTACAAAATTATGATTTAATATTTGTATCTATTATGGTATGATCACAATATGCCTAGTTAACATCTACTACCACACATAATTAGCTTTTTTTTCTTGTGATGAAAACTTTTGAGAGATCTACTCTCTTAGCAACTTTCAAATATACAATACAGTATTATTAACTATAGTCACCTTGCTATACGTTGCAATCCATGAACTTAATTATTTTATAACTGGAAGTTTGTACCTTTTGACCACTTTCACCCTTTTCACCTACCCCCACAATCCATCTCTGACAACCACCAATCTGTTCTCTGTATATATGAGTTCTTTTTCTTTTCTTTTTTTAAAGATTCCTCGTATATGTACAGTATTTATATTATTTGTCTTTGACTTATTTCACTTAGCATAAAGCTCTCAAAGTACATATATATTGCTATAAATGACAAGGTCTCATTCTTTTTGTGGTGGAATAATATTCCATTTGTATATATTATAGATATATGAATCTCTTCATTCATCTATCAGCAGACACTTAGACATTTCCGTCTATTGTAAATAATGCTGCTCTGAACATGAGGGTCCAGATATTTTTTGAGTTTGTGTTTTCACATCCTTTGGATAGGTACCCAGAAATGGAATTACTGGATCATATGGTAGATCTATTTTAATTTTTAACGTTTATTTATTTTTGAGACAGGGAGAGACAGAGCATGAACAGGGGAGGGTCAGAGAGAGGGAGACACAGAATCTGAAACAGGCTCCAAGCTCTGAGCTGTCAGCACAGAGCCCGACGCGGGGCTTGAACTCACGGACTGCGAGATCATGACCTGAGCTGAAGTCGGCTGCTCAACCGACTGAGCCACCCAGGCACCCCATTCTATTTTAATTTAAAAAAATTTTTTTAACGTTTTTATTTATTTTTGAGACAGAGAGAGACAGAGCATGAACAGGGGAGGGTCAGAGAGAGGGAGACACAGAATCTGAAACAGGCTCCAGGCTCCGAGCCATCAGCCCAGAGCCTGACGCGGGGCTCGAACTCACGGACCGCGAGATCATGACCTGAGCTGAAGTCGGCCGCTCAACCGACTGAGCCACCCAGGCGCCCCTCTATTTTAATTTTTAAAGGAACGTCCATACTGTTTTCCACAGCGGCTACACCAATTTGCATTCCCGCTAACAGTGCACCAGGGTTCCCTTTTTTCCATATCCTCACCAACACTTGTTTTGTCTTGTCTTTTTGACAATAGACATTCTAACAAGTGTGAGGTGATATCTTACTGATGAATAGTGATATTGAGCATCTTTTCATATACCTGTTGGCTTTTGGAAAAATATCTGTTCAGATCCTCTGCCTATTTTTTAAAATTTTTATTTTTTCCTGAGGATGTTGTGCTTTGGGGTTTTATATATTTTTAAAAGTAATCTCTACACCCAGTGTGGGGTTGGAATTTGAATTCATGACCCCATGATCAAGAGTCGCATGCTCTACCAACTGAACTAGCCAGGTGCCTCCACCTCCTATTTTTTAATTGAATTATTTTTTGTGCTATTGAGTTGTAGGATTATCTTTTTAACATATCTAGATTTTGTAAAAATATATCTCACTTGACTTTCTAACTTGGAATTTTGGAACTAGTGATCCTAATACTTTCTAGGTACAATTTTTACACTATCAATCTAGTAATTTAAATATATTTATAATCATCTACTTTATATAACATCCCATCAGCTCCATTTTATCCTTGAAATATAGTAATGAAATATATTAGACGGAGCCAGTCCCCTAGACTTGGAAATTTAGCCTAAATACAAACTTCAAAGAAGGAATATGTGTTAAAAATGTTTCTGGCAACATATTTTTTAATAGAAAAAAAAATCCCTAGAAACTTGTTACATGTCTAAGTATAATAGAACATAAAGTTTGATGGTTTACTTGAGGAAGTATTATGCAAACATTCACAAAATAAACTCAACAGCTGTCTACATGCATGGGGAAATTCAAACGAAATAGTATTAAGCAGAAAAACTTAAACTAATATATATATTTACTGTGGATCCAGCTACATATAAATTGTTACTTTAAGAGAGAAGGACATGGGTCTACATTTGTTGGCATAAGTGCCTTCCAATGAAAGCAGCCAGCACCTTGGATAGTATGGGTACTGAGTGGTGTTTCTTGGAGCCTGATCCTTAGAAGATGAGATATCTAGAAGACCCTCCCCAGTGGAGAAGGCTAAGAGCTGAACCACAAACCTAATTATGTACCTGGGAGCTTGGATTTATGAGGAAAGGCCTAGTGAGAAGTAAGTTTAGTTTGGCTCAGTTGCACATCCTCATGTCTCTAAAAACCATTAACTTGAAAGAGAGGGTCAGAGCCTGATTATAGGAAATAATCAGAACAAATATGGAAGGCTTAAATGATCTGATTTAAAAATGACTATTAAGTCACAGTAATCAAGGCAGTATGGCATGAAACATATAGATCAGTGGAATAGAACAGGACTCCAGAAATACACCCACACTTCTATAGCCCTTTGATTTTTGACAAATGTGATAAAGCAATTCAATGGGGAAAGAAGTAAGTGGTGCTAGAACAACGAAAAAAGTGAATCTCAACGCTTACTTTGCTCCATACACAAGTATTAGTTTGAAACAGACTCTAAACATAAAAGTTAAGCATATAAAGCATTTATAAGAAATAATAGAAGAATCTTTATGACTAGTGTAGGCAAAGTCTCCTCAAAACAGTAACCAAAAGGAGGAGGTGGACGGAAGCAGTATGAGAAGGGAAGGAAGAAAGAGGAGGAAGAGAAAACTGAACTAATAAAAATTATACATTTTCTGCTCATCAAGAGACACTTTTAAGAAAATTAAAAGCAAGCTACTCACTCAGAGATAATATTTGCCGTACATGTACTTGACAAAGAACTTGTATCCAAAATCTACAAGAATGCCTTTACATTATTTTAAAAAGTAAACAAGAAAGCTTGCTCCTAGAATGGCCATGTGAGAAGCTACATGGATCTGCTTTCCAGGGAAACAACTGTAACTAGTAAAAGTTATCATTTAAAATCTCTGGAGGTTGGCCTGTGGGTGGGCATACATACAGCAGTTGAAGAAAAAAAAGATAAAAATCTTCTTCACAGCAAAGGAAACAATCAGCAATGCTAAAAGGCAACCTATGGAATGGGAGAAGATATTTGAAAACCACATACAGATAAAGGGTTAGTATCCAAAGTCTATAAAAAACTTATCAAACTGAACACCCCCAAAACAAATAATCCTGTGAAGAAATGGGCAAAAGACATGAATAGACACTTCTCCAAGGAAGACATCCAGATGGCCAATCAACACATGAAAAAATACTCAACATCACTCATCATCAGGGAAATACAAATCAAAACCACAATGAGATACTACTTCATGCCAGTCAGAATGGCTTAAATGAACAACTCAGGCAATGACAGGTGTTGGTGAGGATGCAGAGAAAGAGGAACCCTTTTTGCACTGCTGGTATGAATGCAAACTGGTGCAGCCACTCTGGAAAACAGTAGGGAGGTTCCTCAAAAAATTATAAATAGAACTATCCTATGACTCAGCAATTGCACTAGATATTTATCCAAAGGATACGGGAGTGCTGTTTCAAAGGGGTTCCATGCACACCAGTGTTTATAGCAGCACTATTGACAATAGCTAAAGTATGGAAAGAGCCCAAATGTCCATCAATGGATGAATGGATAAAGAAGAGGTAGTATATACATACAATGGAGTATTACTCAACAATAAAAAAAATAAAGAAATCTTTCCATTTGCAACAATGTGGATGGAACTAGAGTATTATGCTAAGCAAAATAAGTCATTCAGAGAAAGAAATATCATATGATTTCACTCATAAGTGGAATTTAAGATACAAAACAGATGAATATAAAGGAAGAGAAGCAAAAATGATATAAAAACAAAGAGGGAGACAAATCATAAGAGACTCTTAAATACAGAAAACAAACTGAGGGCTGCTGGCAGAGTGTTGGATGGAGGGATGGGCAAGGGGCATTGAGGAGGACACTTGCTGGGATGAGTACTGGTGTTGTAAGTGATGAATTACTAAATTCTATTTCTGAAATCGTTATTGTACCATGTTAACTAAGTTGGATTTAACTTTTTTTTAAGTTTAAAAAAAGACTTTGAAAGAAGTAGTGTGATAGGCCACTGATCATGATGTGCATCTGTTATTATGTAGTGATTTGTGCACTGAAAAGCCAGTAAAAAATTTGTACTTTATGCAATTACTCACAGTTCATATTTCATGGTAACTGAAATCTGAACTGTGTTGTTGGAGGAGTAGTGTTTTTTTTTTTTAATTTTTTTTTCAACGTTTTTTATTTATTTTTGGGACAGAGAGAGACAGAGCATGAACGGGTGAGGGGCAGAGAGAGAGGGAGACACAGAATCAGAAACAGGCTCCAGGCTCCGAGCCATCAGCCCAGAGCCTGACGCGGGGCTCGAACTCACGGACCGCGAGATCGTGATCTGGCTGAAGTCGGACGCTTAACCGACTGCGCCACCCAGGCGCCCCGGAGGAGTAGTGTTTTTAACTAAACTATAGCAACTGATAAGCATGCATATTGAATCCATGGAAAGCAAGATCTGCCTGTATATTGGGATTTTTTTTAAGTATTACTATTTACCAGTATGATGATTTGAAATCACAAAAGAATGAATTTAAAATTTTCAAAAACTATTAGAAAGTTTAGCAAGGTGCCAGGTCACAAGATAATTTTTTTTATCTTTTTAAAATTTAATTTAATTTTTTATTTTTTAAAATTTACATCCAAATTAGCATATAGTGCAACAATGATTTCAGGAGTAGATTCCTTAGTGCCCCTTACCCATTTAGCCCATCCTCCCTCCCACAAGACTTCCAGTAACCCTCAGTTTGTTCTCCATATTTATGAATCTCTTCTGTTTTGTCCCCCTCCCTGTTTTTATATTATGTATATATATGTGTGTGTGTGTGTGTGTATATATATATATATATATATATATATATATATATATATACCACATCTTCTTTATCCATTCATCAGTTATGGGCTCTTTCCACAACTTGGCTGTTGTTGATACTGCTGCTATAAACATTGGGGTACCTGTGCCCATTTGAATCAGCCTTTTTTATTCCTCAGATAAATACCTAGTAGTGTAATTCCTGGGTCATAGGATAGTTCTATTTTTAATTTTTTGAGGAACGTCCATACTGTTTTCCAGAGTGGCTGCACCAGTTTGCATTCCCGCAAGCAGTGCAAAAGGGTTTCCTTTTCTCTGCATCCTCACCAACATCTGTTGTTGCCTGAGTTGTACATTTTAGCCATTCTGACTGGTGTGAGGTGGTGACTCATTGTGGTTTTTATTTGTATTTCTCTGATGATGAGTGATGTTGAGCATCTTTTCAGGTATCTGTTAGCCATCTGGATGTCTTCCTTGGAAAAGTGTCTATTCATGTCTTTTGCCCATTTCTTCACTGGATTATTTGTTTTTGGGGTGTTGAGTTTGATAAGTTCTTTATAGATTTTGGGTACTAACCCTTTATATGATCTGTCATTTACAAATATCTTCTCCCATTCCATCAGTTGCCCTTTAATTTTGCTGATTATTTCCTATACTGTGCAGAAGTTTTTATCTTGATAAGGTATCAATAGTTCATTTTTGCTTTTATTTCCCTTGCCTCCAGAGACATGTCAAGTAAGGAGTTGCTGTGGCTAAGGTAAAGAGGCTGTTGCCTGTTTTCTCCAAGATTTTGATGGTTTCTTGTCTTACGTTTAGGTCTTTCATCCATTTTGAATTTATTTTTGTGTATGGTGTAAGAAAGTGGTCCAGTTTCATTCTTCTGCATGTCACTGTCCAGTTTTTCTAACACCATTTGCTGAAGAGAATGTCTTTTTCCATTGGAGATTCTTTCCTGCTTTGTCAAAAATGAGGGTCCATTTATGGTTCTCTATTCAATTGTATGGATCTATGTGTGTGTTGTTGTGCCTTTACCGTCTTTGTTTTAATGTCTATGTTGTCTGATAGAAGTATAACTACCTTAGCTTTCTTTTGGTTCCATTTGCATGGAATAGCTTTGTTCAACTCTTCACTTTCAATGTGTGTGTGTCCATACATATAAAGCATGTCTCTTATACGCGACATATAGATGGGTTTGTTTTTTAATCAACTCAGATACTCTATGTCTTTTGATTGGAGAATTGGTCTGCTTACATTTAAAGTAGTTATTGATAGGTATGTGCTTATTGCCATTTTGTTTATTGTTTTTCTAGCTTTTTTTGTAATTCCTCTCTGTTCCTTTCTTCTCTTTAAATTTTTTTTAACATTTATTTATTTTTGAGAGGGAGAGAGGAAGAGCGAGCATGACAGGGGGAGGGGCAGAGAGAAAGGGAGACACAGAATCCCAAGCAGGCTCCAGGCTCTGAGCTGTCAGCACAGAGCCCAATGTGGGCTCAAACTCATGAACTATGAGATCACGACCTGAGCTGAAGTCAGACACTTAACCAGCTGAGCCACCCAGGTGCCTCAGTTCCTTTCTTCTCTTGCTCTCTTCCTTTGTGATTTCATGACTTTTTAAGTAGTAAGCTTAGATTCTTTTCTGTGTATCTTTTGTGTTTTTTATTGTTGTTGTTTGTTTGTTTATTTTGTTTTTTTTTGTTTTTTATTGCTTTGTGATTACCATTAGGCTTACATATAACATCTTATATTTATAACAGTCTATTTTAAGTTGGTAACAACTTAAGTTTCATTCCATTTAATGCTCAACATTTTTTGTTTCTCCTCCCTCATATTATGTATTTTATGTGACATCTTATCTTGTGTATCTTTTTTTTTTTGAGAGAGAGAGAGTGTGTGAGTGAGCATGTTGGAGAGGCAGAAGGAGAGGGAGAGAGCAGATATTAAACAGGCATCTTCATGCCCAGTGTGGAGCCTAACATGGGAATTAGTTTTACAACCCTAAGCCAAAATCAAGATTCAGACACCCCACAAACTGAGCCATCCAGGCACCCCATCTTGTGTATCTCTTAACTAATTATTCTAATCATAGTTATTTTTACTACTTTTTTCTTTCAATTTTAATCCTAGCTTTATAAGTAATTAAGCCACTACCTCTACTATATATTTACTTTTCAAGTGAGATTTGTTCTTGCTAATAATTAGGACCCTTGCTAATAATGTGTTCCTTGCTAATAATTAGCACCCTTTCTTCTTTCAGCTTGAAGAAGCTCCTGTAACATTTCTTGTAAGGTCAACTTAGTGTTGATAAACTCCTTTAACTTTTGCTTATCTGGAAAACTCTATCTTTCCTTCAATTCTGAATGATAACTTGGCTGGGTAGAGTATTCTGGGTTGGAAGTTTTCTCTTTCAGCACTTTAAATAAATACATCATGCCACCCCCTCTGGCCTGCACAGTTTCTGCTGAAAAATGTGCCTAGTTTTATGGGGTTCTCCTGTATGTTATGAGTTGTTTTATTCTTGCTGCTTTGATATTCTCTCCTTGTGTTTAACTTTGACATTTTAATTATAATGTGTATTGTTGTAGGTCTCTTTGAGTTCTTCTTATTTGGATTCCTGGATCTGGATGTGTTTCTTTCCCCAGATTAGGGAAGTTTTAAGCCATTTTTTCTTCAAATAATATTCCCCTTTTTCTTTGTTTTCTCCTGCTAGGACCCCTATAATATGAATGTTAGCCTGTTTGATGTTATCCTATAAATCCCTTAAACTATCTTCACATTTTTTCATATTTTTTTTTCTTTTTGCTGCTCTGATTGGGTGAGTTCCACTGCTTTGTCTTATAGTTGACTGATTCTTTCTTCTGCCTCATCTAAGCTGATATTGAACCCCTCCAGTGTATTTTTCATTTTAATTATTGTATTCTTCAGCTTTGTGACTTCTGTTTCATATTTCTTATAGTTTCCATCTCTTTACTGAATTTCTCATGATGTTCATCCATTCTTCTTCCAAGTCTGGTGGGAAGAAGACTATTTGAGACCATTACTTTGAACACTTTATGAGGTAAATTATCTTCATTTCATTTTCTCCCCTAAGGTTTTATCTAGTTATTTCAGTTGGAATATATCCTTCCATTTCTTGATTTTGCTTGATTCTCTGTGTTGGTTTCTACACAATAGATGAAACCACCACCTCTCCCAGTTTGAAGGAGTGGCCTCTTGTAGCAGATGAAACTTTTCATTCAACACTACTCCAGCTTTTGGTCATATCTCAAACCTTTGTGCTTATCTAAGCAATCAATCCCAGTAGATGAGGATGTGCCAAGACCTGTCAGTACCCCAAACGGGAGAATGTTAGCACCTAGATTCAGGCTGAGTGGAAGAGAAATACCCAGGGATCAGCTTTTTTTTAACTTTTATTTTTTAATATTAAATTTATTGTCAGATTGGTTTCCATACAACACCCAGTGCTCATCCCAACAGGTGCCCTCCTCAATGCCCATCACCCACCCTACTCTCCCTCCCATCCCCCCATCAACCCTCAGTTAATTCTCAGTTTTTAAGAGATCAGCTTTTTTTAAAATTTAAATTGGTTTCCATACAACACCCAGTGCTCATCCCAAAAGGTGCCCTCCTCAATACCCATCACCCACCCTGCCCTCCCTCACACCCCCCATCAACCCTCAGTTTGTTCTCAGTTTTTAACAGTCTCTTATGCTTTGGCTCTCTCCCACTCTAACCTCTTTTTTTTTTTTCCTTCCCCTCCCCCATGGGTTTCTGTTACGTTTCTCAGGATCCACATAAGAGTGAAAACATATGGTATCTGTCTTTCTCTGTATGGCTTATTTCACTTAACATCACACTCTCCAGTTCCATCCACGTTGCTACAAAAGGCCATATTTCATTTTTTATCATTGCCACGTAGTATTCCATTGTGTATATAAACCACAATTTCTTTATCCATTCATCAGTTGATGGACATTTAGGCTCTTTCCATAATTTGGCTATTGTTGAGAGTGCTGCTATAAACATTGGGGTACAAGTGCCCCTATGCATCAGTACTCCTGTATCTCTTGGGTAAATTCCTAGCAGTGCTATTGCTGGGTCATAGGGTAGGTCTATTTTTAATTTTCTGAGGAACCTCCACACTGCTTTCCAGAGTGGCTGCACCAATTTGCATTCCCACCAACAGTGCAAGAGGGTTCCTGTTTCTCCACATCCTCTCCAGCATCTATAGTCTCCTGATTTGTTCATTTTGGCCACTCTGACTGGCGTGAGGTGGTATCTGAGTGTGGTTTTGATTTGTATTTCCCTGATAAGGAGCGACGTTGAACATCTTTTCATGTGCCTGTTGGCCATCCGGATGTCTTCTTTAGAGGAGTGTCTATTCATGTTTTCTGCCCATTTCTTCACTGGGTTATTTGTTTTTCAGGTGTGGAGTTTGATGAGCTCTTTATAGATTTTGGATACTAGCCCTTTGTCCGATGTGTCATTTGCAAATATCTTTTCCCATTCCGTTGGTTGCCTTTTAGTTTTGTTGGTTGTTTCCTTTGCTGTGCAGAAGCTTTTTATCTTCATAAGGTCCCAGTAATTCACTTTTGCTTTTAATTCCCTTGCCTTTGGGGATGTGCCGAGTAAGAGATTGCTACAGCTGAGGTCAGAGAGGTCTTTTCCTGCTTTCTCCTCTAAGGTTTTTTTTTTTTTTTTAATTTTTTTTTCAACGGTTTTTATTTATTTTTGGGACAGAGAGAAACAGAGCATGAACGGGGGAGGGGCAGAGAGAGAGGGAGACACAGAATCGGAAACAGGCTCCAGGCTCCGAGCCATCAGCCCAGAGCCTGACACGGGGCTCGAACTCACGGACCGTGAGATCGTGACCTGGCTGAAGTCGGACGCTTAACCGACTGCGCCACCCAGGCGCCCTTCTCCTCTAAGGTTTTGATGGTTTCCTGTCTCACATTCAGGTCCTTTATCCATTTTGAGTTTATTTTTGTGAATGGTGTGAGAAAGTGGTCTAGTTTCAACCTTCTGCATGTTGCTGTCCAGTTCTCCCAGCACCATTTGTTAAAGAGACTGTCTTTTTTCCATTGGATGTTCTTTCCTGCTTTGTTAAAGATGAGTTGGCCATACGTTTGTGGGTCTAGTTCTGGGGTTTCTATTCTATTCCATTGGTCTATGTGTCTGTTTTTGTGCCAATACCATGCTGTCTTGATGATGACAGCTTTGTGGTAGAGGCTAAAGTCTGGGATTGTGATGCCTCCTGCTTTGGTCTTCTTCTTCAAAATTACTTTGGCTATTCGGGGCCTTTTGTGGTTCCATATGAATTTTAGGATTGCTTGTTCTAGTTTCGAGAAGAATGCTGGTGCAATTTTGATTGGGATTGCATTGAATGTGTAGATAGCTTTGGGTAGTATTGACATTTTGACAGTATTTATTCTTCCAATCCATGAGCAGGGAATGTCTTTCCATTTCTTTATATCTTCTTCAATTACCTGCATAAGCTTTCTATAGTTTTCAGCATACAGATCTTTGACATCTTTGGTTAGATTTATTCCTAGGTATTTTATGCTTCTTGGTGCAATTGTGAATGGGATCAGTTTCTTTATTTGTCTTTCTGTTGCTTCATTGTTAGTGTATAAGAATGCAACTGATTTCTGTACATTGATTTCGTATCCTGCAACTTTGCTGAATTCATGAATCAGGTCTAGCAGACTTTTGGTGGAGTCTATCGGATTTTCCATGTATAATATCATGTCATCTGCAAAAAGCGAAAGCTTGACTTCATCTTTGCCAATGTTGATGCCTTTGATTTCCTTTTGCTGTCTGATTGCTGATGCTAGAACTTCCAGCACTATGTTAAACAACAGCGGTGAGAGTGGGCATCCCTGTCGTGTTCCTGATCTCAGGGGGAAAGCTCTCAGTTTTTCCCCATTGAGGATGATGTTAGCTGTGGGCTTTTCATAAATGGCTTTTATGATCTTTGAGTATGTTCCTTCTATCCCGACTTTCTCAAGGGTTTTTATTAAGAAAGGGTGCTGGATTTTGTCAAAGGCCTTTTCTGCATCGATTGACAGGATCATATGGTTCTTCTCTTTTTTTTTGTTAATGTGATGTATCACGTTGATTGATTTGTGAATGTTGAACCAGCCCTGCATCCCAGGAATGAATCCCACTTGATCATGGTGAAGAATTCTTTTTATATGCTGTTGAATTTGATTTGCTGGTATCTTATTGAGAATTTTTGCATCCATATTCATCAGGGATATTGGCCTGTAGTTCTCTTTTTTTTACTGGGTCTCTGTCTGGTTTAGGAATCAAAGTAATACTGGCTTCATAGAATGAGTCTGGAAGTTTTCCTTCCCTTTCTATTTCTTGGAATAGCTTGAGAAGGATAGGTATTATCTCTGCTTTAAACGTCTGGTAGAACTCCCCTGGGAAGCCATCTGGTCCTGGACTCTTATTTGTTGGGAGATTGTTGATAACCGATTCAATTTCTCCGCTGGTTATGTGTCTGTTCAAGCTTTCTATTTCCTCCTGATTGAGTTTTGGAAGAGTGTGGGTGTTTAGGAATTTGTCCATTTCTTCCAGGTTGTCCAGTTTGTTGGCATATAATTTTTCATAGTATTCCCTGATAATTGTTTGTATCTCTGAGGGATTGGTTGTAATAATTCCATTTTCATTCATGATTTTATCTATTTGGGTCATCTCCCTTTTCTTTTTGAGAAGCCTGGCTACAGGTTTGTCAACTTTGTTTATTTTTTCAAAAAACCAACTCTTGGTTTCATTGATCTGCTCTACAGTTTTTTTAGATTCTATATTGTTTATTTCTGCTCTGATCTTTACTATTTCTCTTCTTCTGCTGGGTTTAGGCTGCCTTTGCTGTTCTGCTTCTATTTCCTTTAGGTGTGCTGTTAGATTTTGTATTTGGGATTTTTCTTGTTTCTTGAGATAGGCCTGGATTGCAATGTATTTTCCTCTCAGGACTGCCTTCGCTGCATCCCAAAGCGTTTGGATTGTTGTATTTTCATTTTCGTTTGTTTCCATGTATTTTTTAATTTCTTCTCTAATTGCCTGGTTGACCCACTCATTCGTTAGTAGGGTGTTCTTTTTTTTTTTTTTTTTAATTAATTAATTAATTTATTTATTTTTCAATATATGAAATTTACTGTCAAATTGGTTTCCATACAACACCCAGTGCTCATCCCAAAAGGTGCCCTCCTCAATACCCATCACCCACCCTGCCCTCCCTCACACCCCCCATCAACCCTCAGTTTGTTCTCAGTTTTTAACAGTCTCTTATGCTTTGGCTCTCTCCCACTCTAACCTCTTTTTTTTTTTTTTCCCTTCCCCTCCCCCATGGGTTTCTGTTACGTTTCTCAGGATCCACATAAGAGTGAAACCATATGGTATCTGTCTTTCTCTGTATGGCTTATTTCACTTAGCATCACACTCTCCAGTTCCATCCACGTTGCTACAAAAGGCCATATTTCATTCTTTCTCATTGCCACGTAGTATTCCATTGTGTATATAAACCACAATTTCTTTATCCATTCATCAGTTGATGGACATTTAGGCTCTTTCCATAATTTGGCGATTGTTGAGAGTGCTGCTATAAACATTGGGGTACAAGTGCCCCTATGTATCAGTACTCCTGTATCCCTTGGATAAATTCCTAGCAGTGCTATTGCTGGGTCATAGGGTAGGTCTATTTTTAATTTTCTGAGGAACCTCCACACTGCTTTCCAGAGCGGCTGCACCAATTTGCATTCCCAAAAATATGGAACGCTTCACGAATTTGCGTGTCATCCTTGCGCAGGGGCCATGCTAATCTTCTCTGTATCGTTCCAATTTTAGTATATGTGCTGCCGAAGCGAGCACAGTAGGGTGTTCTTTAACCTCCATGCTTTTGGAGGTTTTCCAGACTTTTTCCTGTGGTTGATTTCAAGCTTCATTGCATTGTGGTCTGAAAATATGCATGGTATAATTTCAATTCTTATAAACTTATGAAGGGCTGTTTTGTGACCCAGTATGTGATCTATCTTGGAGAATGTTCCATGTGCACTCGAGAAGAAAGTATATTCTGTTGCTTTGGGATGTAGAGTTCTAAATATATCTGTCAAGTCCATCTGATCCAATGTATCATTCAGGGCCCTTGTTTCTTTATTGACTGTGTGTCTAGATGATCTATCCATTTCTGTAAGTGGGGTGTTAAAGTCCCGTGCAATGACCACATTCTTATCAATAAGGTTGCTTATGTTTATGAGTAATTGTTTTATATATCTGGGGGCTCCGGTATTCGGCGCATAGACATTTATAATTGTTAGCTCTTCCTGATGGATAGACCCTGTAATTATTATATAATGCCCTTCTTCATCTCTTGTTACAGCCTTTAATTTAAAGTCTAGTTTGTCTGATATAAGTATGGCTACTCCGGCTTTCTTTTGGCTTCCAGTAGCCTGATAAATAGTTCTCCATCCCCTCACTCTCAATCTAAAGGTGTCCTCAGATCTAAAATGAGTCTCTTGTAGACAGCAAATAGATGGGTCTTGTTTTTTTATCCATTCTGATACCCTATGTCTTTTGGTTGGCGCATTTAATCCATTTACATTCAGTGTTATTATAGAAAGATACGGGTTTAGAGTCATTGTGATGTCTGTATGTTTTATGCTTGTAGGGATGTCTCTGGTACTTTGTCTCACAGGATCCTCCTTAGGATCTCTTGTAGGGCTGGTTTAGTGTGACGAATTCCTTCAGTTTTTGTTTGTTTGGGAAGACCTTTATCTCTCCTTCTATTCTAAATGACAGACTTGCTGGATAAAGGATTCTCGGCTGCATATTTTTTCTGTTTAGCACACTGAAGATATCGTGCCAAGCCTTTCTGGCCTGCCAAGTTTCAAAGGAGAGATCAGTCACGAGTCTTATAGGTCTCCCTTTATATGTGAGGGCATGTTTATCCCTTGCTGCTTTTAGAATTTTCTCTTTATCTTTGTATTTTGCCAGTTTCACTATGATATGTCGTGCAGAAGATCGATTCAAGTTACGTCTGAAGGGAGTTGTCTGTGCCTCTTGGATTTCAATGCCTTTTTCCTTCCCCAGTTCAGGGAAGTTCTCAGCTATAATTTCTTCAAGTACCCCTTCAGCACCTTTCCCTCTCTCTTCCTCCTCTGGGATACCAATTATGCATATATTATTTCTTTTTAGTGTATTACTTAGTTCTCTAATTTTTCCCTCACACTCCTGGATTTTTTAATCTCTCTTTCTCTCAGCTTCCTCTTTTTCCATAACTTTATCTTCTAGTTCACCTATTCTCTCCTCTGCCTCTTCAATCTGAGCTGTCGTCGTTTCCATTTTGTTTTGCATTTCGTTTAAAGCGCTTTTCAGCTCCTCGTGACTGTTCCTTAGTCCCTTGATCTCTGTGGCAAGAGATTCTCTGCTGTCCTGTATACTGTTTTCAAGCCCAGCGATTAATATTATGACTATTATTCTAAATTCACTTTCTGTTATATTATTTAAATCCTTTTTGATCAGTTAATTAGCTGTTGTTATTTCCTGGAGATTCTTCTGAGGGCAATTCTTCCGTTTGGTCATTTTGGATAGTCCCTGGAGTGGTGAGGACCTGCAGGGCACTTCCCCTGTGCTGTGGTGTATAACTGGAGTTGGTGGGCGGGGCCGCAGTCAGTCCTGATGTCTGCCCCCAGCCCACCGCTGGGGCCACAGTCAGACTGGTGTGTGCCTTCTCTTCCCCTCTCCTAGGGGCGGGATTCACTGTGGGGTGGGGTGGCCCGTCTGGGCTACTTGCACACTGCCAGGCTTGTGGTGCTGGGGATCTGGCGTATTAGCTGGGTTGGGTAGGCAAGGTGCATGGGGGCAGGAAGGGCAGGCTTAGCTCACTTCTCCTTAGGTGATCCACTTCCGGAGGGGCCCTGTGGCAGCAGGAGGGAGTCAGATCCGCTGCCGGAGGTTTGGCTCCACAGAAGCACAGAGTTGGGTGTTTGCGCGGAGCAAGCAAGTTCCCTGGCAGGAACTGGTTCTCTTTGGGATTTTGGGTGGGGGATGGGCGAGGGAGATGGCGCTGGCGAGCGCCTTTGTTCCCCACCAAACTGAGCTCTGTCGTCCGGGGGCTCAGCAGCTCTCCCTCCCTTTGTCCTCCAGCCTTCCCGCTTTCTGAGCAGAGCTGTTAACTTATGACCTCCCAGACGCTAAGTCGCTTTTGCTGTCGGAACACAGTCCGTCCGGCCCCTCCACTTTTGCCAGCCAGACTCGGGGGCTCCGCTTGGCCGGTTAGCCGCCCCTCCACCCCGGCTACCTCCCGCCAGTCCGTGGAGCGCACACCGCCTCGCCGCCCTTCCTACCCTCTTCCGTGGGCCTCTCGTCTGCGCTTGGCTCTGGAGACTCCGTTCTGCTAATCCTCTGGCGGTTTTCTGGGTTCTTTAGGCAGGTGTAGGTGGAATCTAAGTGATCAGCAGGACGCGCGGTGAGCCCAGCGTCCTCCTACGCCGCCATCTTCCCTCCAACCCCAGAGATCAGCTTTTAAAAGTATGCAAATATAGGGGCGCCTGGGTGGTGCAGTCGGTTAAGCCTCCGACTTCAGCCAGGTCGCGATCTCGCGGTCCGTGAGTTCGAGCCCCGCGTCAGGCTCTGGGCTGATGGCTCGGAGTCTGGAGCCTGTTTCCGATTCTGTGTCTCCCTCTCTCTCTGCCCCTCCCCCGTTCATGCTCTGTCTCTCTCTGTCCCAAAAATAAATAAAAAACGTTGAAAAAAAAATTAAAAAAAAAAAGTATGCAAATATATACAGCCTTGAGGGGCCATGAGCATAAGCGCCCCCTGGCCTCCAGAGTCAGGCATCAAGAGGCATCTTCTAGGTAGCAGCTGCAAAAATCAGGGCAGCAGACACATATAAAGGCTCCTTTCTGGAAGATACTGGTGCTTTGGAGTATGGCAAAGGGAGAACGTGAATATGATGCCTGCCAGTTCTGTGCCCAGAGAGTGTTCCAGCAGCAGTGTGTGTGTTGAATTAGATGTCTGTCCCTCAGGCCAAGGTGATCCTCCACTTTACTCTGAACACAATTGGGTGCCTCAGCTAGGCCCTGGGGTGGGTGAGTCCAAGTGCATGAGCCCTTTAATAGCTGTTTCTCAGATCACTACCATTTTTTTTAAGTTTATTCATTTATTTTTAGAGAGACAAAGATAGCATGAATGGGGGAGGGGCAGAGAGGGCGGGAGAGAGAGAATTCCAAGCAGGCTCTGTGCTACCAGCTTCAGAGCCCGACGTGGGGTTCTAACACATGAACTGTGAGATCATGACCTGAGCTACAATCAAGAGTCAGACGCTTAACTTACTGAGCCACCCAGGCACCCCACAGATTATTACCTTCTTCTGGGTCTCAGGATGCATGCCCTGTTGGCTTTCATAATAAGATGTTTTGGGGGCTCTCAAGTGCATGTCTTAAAATTTGGGATGACTGATTTGCAGCAATGTGGATAGAACTAGAGTGTATTATGCTAAGTGAAATAAATCAGTTAGAGAAAGACAAATATCATATGATTTCACTCATATGGAATTTAAGAAACAAAGCAGATGAACATAGGGTAAGGGAAGAACAAATAAGATAAAAACAGAGAGTGGGACATCTGGGTGACTCAGTCGGTTAAGCATCAGACTTTGACTCAGGTCACGATCTCTTGGTTAGTGAGTTCGAGCCTCCTGTCAGGCTCTGTGCTGACAGCTCAGAGCCTGGAGTCTGCTTCTGCTTCTTATTCTCCCTCTCTCTCTCTCTGCCCTTCCCCACTCATGCTCAGTATCTGTCTCTGTCTCTGTCTCTGTCTCTCTCAGAATAAATAAACATTAAAAAAAAACAGGAAGGCACACCATAAGAGACTCATAAATACAGAGAACAGGAACACCCGGTTGGCTCAGTTTAAGTGTCCAACTTCGGCTCTGGTCACGATCTCACAGTTCATGAGATCTAGCCCCATGTGGGACTCTGTGCTGACAGCTCAGAGCCTGGAGCCTGCTTTGGATTCTGTGTCTTCCTCTCTCTCTCTCTGCCCCTCCCCTGCTCACATTCTCTCTCTCTTAAAAACAAATAAGCATTAAAAAATACTTAAATTTTTTTTAATGTTTATTTATTTTTGAGACAGAGGGAGTGTGAGTGGGGGAAGGGCAGAGAGACACAGAATCCAAAACAGGCTCCAGGCTCTGAGCTGTCAGCACAGAGCCGAACGCGGGGCTCAAACCCATGAACCGTGAGATCATGATCTGAGCCAAAGTCAGACACTTAATCAACTGAGCCACCCAGGCGCCCCTAAGAATATATATTAAATACAGGGAACAAACTGAGAGTTGCTGGAGGAGAGGTGAGGGGGGATGAGCTAAATGGAGGATGGGCATTTAAGGAGGGCACTTGTTGGGATGAGCACTGGCTGTGATGAATCACTGGGTTCTACTACTTCTGAAACCAATACTACATGGTATGTTACGAATTTAAATAAATTTTTTAAAAAGTTGGGGTGACCGATGTGGGGTTTGAACCCTTTATCCTTCAGGGAGAAGCTCTAGGTTTTAGTACACTTCAAGTTATGGGTTGTTCTGCCAGGGTGTGTTTTATGGTGAGATTGTGTCCCAGTCTCTCCTACCTGCTTTGATGTGGTTTTCTTCTCATTTGCCCAATGCATAGTCACCACTCAGCCACATTTGATATTTTGAGAGGAAATTGTTCCATATGTAGCTTTAGATTCAATATGCTGGTGGGAGGAAGTGAGTTCAGGATCTTCTAGTCACCATCTTGAATCTTTCAGATGAACCTAAGAAGTAGTTCTTTGAAAAGATAAAGTGACAAACCTTTAGCTACACTCACCAAGAAAAAAAGAGCACTCAAATAAATATAATCAGAAATGAAAGAGGAGATGTTACAGCTGATACCATAGAAATGCAAAGTCTCATTAGAGACTACTATGAATAATTATAAGCCAGCAAGTTGGACAACCTAGAAGTGGATAAATTCCTAGAAACATATATAGCTTATCAAGACTGAATCATAATAAAATAGAAAATCTGAACCAGAAAGGAGATTGAATCAGTAGTTAAAAACCTCTCATCAAGCAAAAATTTAGGACCAGATCGCTTCACTGGTAAATTTTACAAAGCATTAAAAAATGAATTAATACCAATCCTTCTCAAACTCTTCAACAACAACAACAACAACAACAACAACAACAACAAATAGAAGACAGGAAACTTCCAAACACATTTTATGAGGCCAGCATTAGGCCAACCCTAATACCAAAACCAGACAAGGATACTACAAACAAAATTATAGGCCACTATGAACATAGATGCAAAAGTCCTCAACAAAATATTAGCAAACTGAATTTCAACAATACATTAAAAGGATCTTACACCATGAGCAAGTGGGATTTATTCCAGTGATGCAAGGATGGTTCAACATCTGCATATCAGTCAGTGTAATACACCACATTGACATAAGGATAAAAATCATGTGATCTTTAAAAGAGTCCCACACTAGTGACTATGAGTGAACAAGAACATTTTCCCTCAGTGGAGGAGTTATCCTGTATAAGTGATGCTGATCAGCATTTTGAAAACAAGAATAGACAGAACATGAATAACCTGTTTCATTGGAATCACTACATAACTTTTAGTCTGAGTGACAAACCAGGCTTAGGGTGACTCTCAGCAAAATGGTTTTAAACCTTGTCTCCATTTTCACCCTCTAGTTATCTCTCCCCTGGGTTTAAAAAAGTGAAATATTTATATTACTTGAACTCCTCACAAGGTCTCTTGACACCAGAATGTTTAGCTAAGCAGGATTCCTCTGACACTCGAAAATGCTTTTTTTAATACAATGTTTGTGCTATTTCCAGATTTTCCTCATTCATAAAGCATTCCAACATAGAGGAAATAGTACCAGGACTATTGCATTTTATTACAAAATGCAAGCTGTCTTTGAAGGGCCCCAAATGCATAGAGTGAAGCCACAAAATACAGGTCTATGTTGGTTTTTACATAAAGCCAACAATTCATTTAAGCCTCCAAAAGCCATCGTTGTTGCCAAAGTAATTCACTAGAAATGTTTGGGGAAGAATAGTGTAAACAAAGCCCTGAATAAAGAGATGTTGTCCAATCCAAACTGGGTGTTCATGAGACTCTGCCACATCCCCCTGGACCACTGAGGCTGAAGGTGGAGGAGAGTGGGGCTCATAGAAGCAGGTGGTTCACTGAAGCCTTTGCTGCTGAGCACCTGCAGCCCAGCTCGTCCATCCCTTCTTCATAGTTCCCAGTGGGAAGGCCACCACTGCTTAGTTTACATTTATTCATATAATAAAATAGCCCCAGCTGGAAAGTATGCTTTGACAGCACACTTCCTCTGATGGTGTTATGTTGTTATATTCCACAGCCACTTACATACTTATTGTGGTTGGTAGAACAATGAGCTCTCAAAAGCATATACCCTCTAAGCCCTAGAACTTGTGATACATGATGTTACAAAAGGACTTTGCAGAGATGATTAAGGATCTTGAGATGGAGAGATGATCCTGGATTACCCAGGTGGGTCCTGTGTGATCACAAGGGAGAAGAGAGGGAAGCAGGAGGGTGTCAGGGAAGGAAATGTGACAATGGGAACAGAGGTTGGAGAGATGGGATTGCTGGCCTGGAAGGTGGAAGGGAGGCATGAGCCAAGGAATATGGACAGACTCTAGAAGTTAGAAAAGGCAGGAAAACAGATTTTCTTCTATAGTCTCCACAAGTAATACAACTGTGTTAAAACTCTGGAGTCCTCTAGAACTGTAAGATAATAAATTTGTGTTGCTTGAAACCACTAGGTTTGTGGTAATTTGTTACAGCAGCCATAGGAAATGAACATAACTGTAGATGTTTACATTTTCTGCCTTAATATTTTGCCTTTTGTGAGTTACCTTTATTGCTCACAGAGTTAGAGTGGGGCCTGTTTTCCTACTCTTGACTGGGTTGGCCATATGATTTGCTCTGGCCAAAAGAATGAGCTAGAAGTGATGGTGTGCCAGTTCTGGGTGTAGGCCTGAAGGAACTTTGTGTGTCTGTTCACTATTGCACTTCTGTCATTGCCATGATGAAGGCAGGCATAGGCTAGATGTTGGTTTGAGGACAAGGATGGGGGACATTGGAACACAGCAACCCCAATTAAAGTATCCCAACAGCCATAGGCCCCATCTAAATCATAGACAACTGAGCACAACTTAGGTCATCTGGGATCCTTAGTGACCTCCGAACTATAATAATAAATTGTCACTTTAAGCTATTGAATTTTGGGATGGTTTGTTACACAGCAGTAGCTAAGTGATACAGTGATGGCAACTTGGAAAGCAAAGCGGTTTTTTTGTTTTGTTTTGTTTTGTTTTTGTTTTACAATCTCACTGTAACGTTTGCTTCTGTTGAGTGCATGGCCCAGGCCATAAAAATTTAGGAAGTTCATTTAGGCTGGTCACAATCCTACAGTCTCATCTTACACGTGCAATAACCAGGAACAGAGTAATCAGAGGCTTCTCCACTCACCTGCCCCCTCCCTCCCTCCACCCCCAGAAAGAACTCACATTGTAGCAGTCTGTAGATCTCCTTTTTATTAGTTTATTGAAACTGTAAAATATAATAAGTTATATATACAGGATGAGACAAAACTATTAACAATTAAGACTTCACTGGCTAAGGCCCACAGCTCCAGCTTAGGGTGTTTCCTAAAAGTTTTTAAGTATAGCAAAATAATGAATGTCTCCATACAAAATATCAGGGTGGAAGTCCCTGTTCTGGTCAGTGATAATCATTATGGTCACATTGATTTGAATTCCACAATGTAGGCTAAAGCTCATCAGAATAGACTATTCTTGGATTTATGTCCAAATAAGTAGATGACAAAAGAATGTTTAGCTCTATAAGGACTAACTTTCTAAAAATGGCAGGTTGAGAATCACTGAAACATGGCATGATGCTGGCTAGACATCTGGCCCCAGCATTGTAAGTGTGAAATGAGGCAAAGCTCTGGGTCCAGGAACAGCCGCCTCTGCTTCTTCACTGAAAATATTGTTCTTGGGAAACTGCAAGCTGTCTCCCTGGAACAGCATTCTTATCACATGTGACATTTACAGCCTGATTCAGGGGGACAATCTCATCATCATCATCACAAAGCAGGAGAAAGGGGTGCCATAGGATTTCAAAGAGGGATTAAAAGGATAATTAAGTTTTGCCATGGAGTATTTAGCTTGTAGGATATAGCAAATAGGTTCTGAAAAACAGCAAAGAGACACAGAAAATGATGATATTAAATATTCAGGACCTAATTATGATCCTATCACAGTATGTTCTACATTCATTGGTGGGCAATTGCTTGTTGGCTCTAAATGTATGACTGATTTCCTCTCCCCAAAGCATTTGCTCAGTCATGTGACTTATAATTTTAAAAACATCGCTTTGTAAGTCAGAGACTGGTTTTAATTTGGTAATAACTATAGTCAGATCTGTCATTAGGAAGCTCAGCAGTGAACTCTAAATTAAACCCCTGGTATGATCACTACCCTGGCTCCCATGTTCTTGGCAACTGCAGGTGTAGTAAGAGATTTTGCCAAGAACAATGCCAGTTTATTACTTTACCTCTAAGTGTATGTCAAACAATTATAGTTACTCCGAGTTTTTCTGCTTCTAGTCTCATCTTGATGACTCATCTGTGTTCACTTCAATGTGCACCTTGAAGGCCTGGCATTTCCTGAAGTCCACTTTCCTGTTGCCCACCTAAACCTTACTTTTCCTGATTACAGAATCACAGACTAATCTCTCTTTTGCAAAAGAGAAACTGAAGTCCAAGAGGGAGAAGAGAATGGCCCAAGCTGGCACAACTAGAATCAGGTCCTTGGATTTCAAGCCCAGGCCCTGCCTGTGTTGTGAGGCTCCATTTTCCTTGACTGGCTCAGAAACCCTCATGTCACAAGGCTCATTCACAAGTCTCAGACACTCAGAATCTAAAATTATGCATGGCTGAATTCCTAGGAAGTCACCATTTCTCTTTCCACATATAGCTGACCACTCATTTCTGTTTGAAGCAAAAACAGGCTGACACATAATTTAAATGGACTGTGTCTTTGAACATTGCTGCCCCCAAAGAGTCAAATCTGACTAGGGATGAGAGTGGAAAGCAATTCATGTGTAATACAAAACCACTGGGTCTCAGGCCTGGGAATCAGGCAATAGGTGAAACTGGCCACTGACTGGACACAGGTCTACTTGACTGGACAAACACATGCCTTGTAGATCAGTAACAGAAGGCAGGCCACAGAGTGAACTCTTCCATTAGTGATTGGAAGGGCTGTAGGAATACGAATGACCTTAAGAACAGCCACTTAGGATATTAACAGACTTGTACCAAACCTGACACACTATGTGGAGTGTGGCATCTGCCTTTGGTAGCCATTTCACCAGGCATTCAAGCTTCTTTCTTCATGATGCTGCCCTCCTTCATCACCCCAGTGGGGAGCCATCTCCCTCCCTCAGAACTTATTATGTTTTCTTAGTATCCCCTCATCTAGACTGTTTGATGTTTTCTAGCAAGATGGTTTGTAGACACGTCTTCTGTCTCTCCTGAGGTTGTAAACTCCTTAAAAACAGGTACTAGATTCTTCACCTCTGTCATCCCCACATTGTTTGGTTCATCTGAGCACCCAAAAACATCCCTTGAATGAGTTGAATAAATATTCATCCTGCCTGGTGAGGTACAGGTGGGTAGCTGGGACTATCCCAACTTTAATCTTTTATTTTTGGTTAGATTAGAAGACAGGCCTCATTTCCTCTTGTTCCTTGGAATGGCCTAAGGCAAATCCTCGTGACAGCAGAAAAAGCCTGACTCTTGGCAGTCTGTTGCCAGCACTCACAGCTCCAGAGCCCTTGGTAGATCCTTGGTGCTTCCCAGGGAAGGCAGACTATAGGCAGGCTCCTCAGGATGTAGTGGGTGGCTGGGAGGCAGGTGGCACAAGCCCAGCCCACTCCAGTATGTCTGCACACAAGGACTCCACAGCATCCAGCCGTTCAATCTGCACCAGTTTTGTGAGCAGCTCTGGGATGCTGTAGCCTGCTGTGCTGATGCGATCAAAGAGCTGCATGCCATCTGTCATGCCCCCAATCTCATCCCTCTTGAGTCCAAAGCTCTCGGCAAGGTGGCGCCATGTTTTCACAACAGCCTTCTCAGAGTTGTACGTGGAACTGAGCATTCGGCTTGTCTTCTCAAGGCAGTCAAATGGCAGCTCTGTGGGGCTGAGACCTGCGGACAAATAGCCATAGTCAGACATTGCAAATGGCAGTCAATAGAAGCTCAACGCCATTAAAAATTATTTTTAAAACTTAAAAAAAGATTGTAAAATAAAACACAGATGCAGAAAACCATATAAAATAAGTGCATAGCTTGAGGTGAACTACACCCAGGACTTTGCCAGCCACATGAGAAGCCTTACCATGGATCCTAACCCCAATAACAGCCCCTTCCTCCTAGGAAAATAGCCACTATATTGACTGTTACAATAATCCCCTCAAGAACACTGTCAGCAGTCACCAAAGCCTTAAATATGGGCTACCCTTAGGTTACCGTGCTTTACATGGAGCTGGGCTGAGGAGGGAGTCAAAAGGACAGACAGTATTATGCCCTTTATGGAGACAGCAGTCACCTTTATGAAAAGTGCTTTCAAAGACAGCCCAAAATTGGTGTTACCTGAGCCAACTCACTGCAACCTGAGTGGTCCAATGGTTCTCAATCTTCCTGCCTGTTAGACTTACCTGGGAGCATTTTTTAAAAATGATGTATTTTTACTTTTGGCAGCTGGAGTAGACATGCTTTTCCTGATTGCTCCTAGTAAGTACAGCTAAAAACCCTAGATGCTCTGTACAAAGCAAACACAAAGAAACTCTGGAAAGTGGTGAGAAAAGACAGACTGGTAGAGAGCTTGGGAATAGAGCAATGACATGGTGCTGAGCCTTTTGCATCATTATCCCAGACATGGAGCTGAAGAGTCCGGCAATCCAGAAATATGAACAATAACAAACCAAAATTGTCCAACAGATGCCTGCTCTAACTAAAGCACTAGGAAAAAAGAAGCTTAGCAAGAAGAAAACATTTAGACAGTAACTGCTTTGTTACAGCAAAACACCACAGAGAAAACTGTGGCCCCACCCTCAACAAGGCCAGCAAAGCCTGGATGTCCACTCTCCATAGGCTGTTACATTGCACCAGGTTTCAGGGAAGGCAAGGTCAAGAGCCTGGACTTTATCATCATCAGCTGGTAACAAGCCTCCCAGCCCAGTGGTATCAGTGGAGACCACTTGGAAAAACAGTTTCCCACCCCACCCCTCTGCCATCAACAAAAAGAGATTCCTACTTGGGTGTAAATTAAGGCTGAGTGGGAACCTAGATATTTACCTCCATAGAAGTATCAGAGGAAGCCAGATACAACAGAAGGTTTAAATAAGACACAGAGTCTCATAACATGACATAAAACTCTCTAGATTTCAATAGAAACCCACTTATCATACCAAGAACTAGGAAGATCTCAAATGTTCTTAATTTTACTTTTGAAAATATTTCTAAAAAGGGATAAGGAGTGTGAGGCAGGGTCAGCCAAATTCTCTGTGGTTTTTGTAGCTAGAAAAATCTCAAATAAAAATAGAAAATATCAGAGATAACAGAAATGCTAGAATTACCTGACAAGGATTTTATAGAAGCCATGATACAAATGCTTCAACAAATAATTACATACATGCTTAAAACAAATGAAACAAATAGGAAGCCTTAGCAAAAGATAGAAAATATAAGAACCAAGTAGAAATGTTAGAACTGCAAAAATACAATCGAGATAAAAAGTTAAGTAGATATGCTCAATGGCAGAATATAGACTGAGGAAAGAATTAGTGAACTGGGTAACAGAATAGAAATCACTTATTTGAACAACAGATAAAAAATAAACTGAAAAACACAGAGCCCCAAGGACCTGTGGGGCTATAACAAAATATCTCACATTTTTGTCATGGAGGCCTAGGAGAGGAGAAAGAGAGTGTGGATGAAAAAAGAAATAACTGAAAATTCCCCAAACTTGGAAAGAGGCATAAGCCTACAGATTTAAGAAGCTGAGAAAACTCCAAACAGAATACACCCAAAGAAATTCATATCAAGATACATCATAAATTCATGGAACTAAAGACAAAGGAATCTTGAAAATAGCAAGAAAAATCAACACTTTACCTACAGGGGAAAAGTATTAGAATGAGAAAGTATTTCTCATCAGAAACCTGGAAGCCAAAGGGATGTGGCACTGTATTTTCAACTATGGAAATGAAAGAACTGTCAACACAGTGCCCCATGCCCAGTGAAAATACCTCTCAAGAGTGAGGGGGAAATCAAGGCATTCTCAAAATGAAGGAGAACTAAGAATTTGTCACCAAGAGAACTACCCTAAAAGAATGACAAAGGGAGGTCTCTAAACAGAAAGGAAATGCTAAAAGAAGGAATTTTGGAACATCAGTAAAGAACACAGTAAGCAAAAATATTGGTAACCACAATAGCTTTCCTTTTCCTTTTAGGTTTTCTGAGTTATGTTTGCTAGTTTGAAGCAACTGATGTGGTTCTAAATATATAGAGAGGAAATATTTAAGACAACTATAAACAGGAAGGACATAAACAGAAGCTGTTGTTGTTTTTTTTTTAAGTAGGCTTCATGCCCAGTGCGGAACCCAGTGGGGAGCTTGAACTCATGACCCTGAGATCAAGACCTGAGCTGTGATCAAGAGTTGGATGCTTAACTGACTGAGCCACTCAGGTGTCCCAGGACGTAAGGTTTTTATACTTCCCTTGAACTAGTGAAAGGATGACCTCAGTGGATTATATATGTATATATAATACAGTACCTAGAGAAACTGCTAAAATAGCTATGGAAAAAGATGCACTCAAAACATATAGTATACATCACTCAAAAAACATCAAAGTGTATTTCTAAATTATGTTCAAGTGACCCAAAGGAAAGCAGGAAAAAGAAAACAGAGAAATGAAAAACAGGGACAAAAAAGAGTAAACAAAAAAAAATAGCAATCTTAAATGCTAACATATCAATGACTATGTTAAAAATATCCTAATTATATGCTATCTACAAGAAGCTGATGTCCAATATAATGATATAGGCAGGTTGAAAGTACAAGAATAGAAAAACATATACTATGTAAACACTTAATAAAAGGAAAGCACAAGTGGCTATTACATCAGACAGAGTAGACTTCAGAATAAAGGAAATGACCAGAGATAGAGAGGGACATTAATAAAAGGGTCAATCCACTGTCTGTGAAGACATAGCAATCCTAAATCTATATGCATCAAACAACAGAGCTCCAAAATATATGAAGCAAAAAACTGAAGAACTTAAAGGAGAAATAGACAATTCCACAATTACAGTTGGGGACTCCAACACCTTTCCCTTAGTGATTCATAGAACAATTACTAGGAAATCAGCAAGAATACAAAACTCAACAACAGAAGGAAAATCCAACCATGAAGAAAATCCAATCAACATTATAGAACACTTGACTCAACAATAGCAGAATACAGGCCTTCAATTTCAACAAAAGAATTTAAAAGAATTGAAAGAGTGTATTTGCCTACCACAATGGAATCAAACCATAAATCAATAAATAACAAAGATAACAGGAAAATCTTCACACACTTGGAAAGTAAACAACAACCTCTTTTTTTTTCTATTGTCAGGGATGAAATTTGGTTTATTACATTTATTTCTCCATGGAGTTATTGCATTTAAAGACATGGTTTATTTTTCAAATGAAGAGACTTCTTTTCAGAGATCTTTATTAGGTTCCTGTCAGTTCCCTTGACTTTCCTTTAGAAGAAAATTGCATATGGGGGTGGGGGAAGAAAAGATATATGGATCCTCCTCTTTCTGGGAGGTTTTAGAACCAAAGGCTGTTGGTGTTTCCCATGCAGGGATGAGTCACCAGCAGTCACTTTCTCCTCTGTGTCCTTCCTTCTGCCGTGAAGAGAGCCACTGGCACTGGGAATAACTCCACAGTGCTGCCCTCCACTGGGCAGCTGAGGTCCCTTGGCCTTGCCAGCCTTATCACACAGGCTGACCCTGGGGCATGTGTATTTTTGGAGAAGAGATGCCATATTTCAGCAGGCAGCCAAGTAGAGTTCTTGGCCCCTAGAACTTATTTCTGACCAACAGAGCACCCAGCCAGGGAGCCTGCCCCAGGCAAGGTGTGCTGGGCTCTAACTGTGCGGAGAACTGAGAGCACCAGGCTCCACTCCTGCTGCCTGGGCCAGACCTTGAAGTCCAAGGAGGGATGCCAGTGAGACCAGGACTGAGTGGCCTGATGAAGCCGGGAACATTCCCTAACCTCAGTGATGAGGGGTTTTGTCTCCTGGGTGAATACAAAGGTGATTTAGAGCCTGGATTGAGAAGAAGTGGGCAGTGTGGATTCCTGTTTCAGGTTGAAATGTTTATATTCCTAGTCCTGCTGCCCATACCTGGAGGGTACCTGCTGTGATACAGCCTGACTTTGCTTGCTCCAGAAGCATCTTTGTGGATGGAGACCATTACACAGGGAAAGGGCAAGGCCAGCTAATTATTGGGTAAGTGACTGAAAACACCAATGTGGGGACAGCATCTGGGGACACTGGAGGACACTGTTCTCTAGATCATCATGAATCCACAGTGCCCTAGAGAGGCTCTGCCCTGGGGATGGGTGTCATCTTCTTGTCCTGTGAGGGAAAGGGCTGTGGGGAGTGCCAGGCAAAAGTTAAAAAAAATTTTTTTTTAACGTTTATTTATTTTTGAGACAGAGACAGAGCATGAACGGGGGAGGGCCAGAGAGAGAGGGAGACACAGAATCGGAAGCAGGCTCCAGGCTCTGAGCCATCAACCCAGAGCCCGACACGGGGCTCGAACTCACGGACTGCAAGATCGTGACCTGAGCTGAAGTCGGACGCTTAACCGACTGAGCCACCCAGGTGCCCCAAGGCAAAAGTTTTAAATAGCTTCATGCCAAATCCCATGTCCTTCCACACCTGAAGTGGGTTCCCCAGCTACTGGGATAAGGAGCATGACAAGCTAGAGTGGGCGGCCTTTCTCAGCCCTCATGGGGCCTCAGGACTCCTACCAGAGCTGTTTCCTACATATTGATGATTGGGACAAGATCCTTGGGGAAACCTGGCTAAGTGTCCCCCAACAGTGCATCCATGCTTACCTTCAACAACTCCACACACATTGGCATATACATCCAATATCTTTTTCCTTCGACTTTGAATCTATAGGAAAAGTTAAGAGAATGTTAATTTTCACAAGGGAAAGTGGTAGCCATCAAAGATACAAATTCTCCATTGGAGTGTTGGCAACTGCTCTCCCCTGACTTCTAGTCAGAAATGCTGAATGGCGCCCTCACATGAACATCTCATCAGGAAATCACAGGGAGAAAGCCTTTTCTTCAGGTCTCTGCCTGAAGCACATTCAGTATTCACAGAGGTAGAGGCTGCTGCTCCCACTGGACATTCAGGCTCACAAGACTGTGTGGGAGGGTAAGTGGGGAGGACCCCAGCCGGCTGGCGGTGGCCTGAGATGCTATGGCTGTGTCTGCAGCTATCCACAGACTCTTCTCCCAGAGCACACAGCTTGGGGTAAGGACACAAGGCCCATGCTGGATGAGTGCAGAAGGGACCCTGGCTGAAAAGTCCCATGCTCCACAGGAGCCAGTACCTCTCAGAAAAACTCCATAGGCCTCCAGGGTCCCTACAAGTGATGGGTGCCATTACAGACATCCCTGAACTCAGGGCAGCCCAGAGCATGGCATCCCTGTCCAGACCCAGGCCAGATCCAGCTTCCCAATGGAGGGACTTTTTTTTACCCTAAGCTACATTACCTAGCAACATGCTGACCTGGGGTTGGGAGAATAGGTCCCAAGGGGCTGCCAACGACCCAAGTGCTACACACTCAGGCAGCCTGGGCAGAGCTGTGCTTCTTTGCCCATGCACCCTGCCATGAGGGTGGGGGCCTGATTTAGGTGACAAGCCCTTTGGACAATTTTACATGAAAAATGCATATTATGTATGTGTGTGTATTCATATGCCCATTCCCACCCCCACCCCACACATATACATACGCTTGTCTGCTTAGATACACACCAGTATGTTTGCAAAGGTTTTTTCCTGTCCTATGGTATCCCAAACAATTTTAACTTTTTTCTCTCTGCTTATTTTCATTTTCTTTCGTAAAGTTCTATAATAGAGAGATAAGTTTCCTATTTTTTTACTATATCGTTTTGAACCTGCCACTCTGTCTAGGTTCCTGGCGGTGGGTCTACTGGGGAACGGTGAGCGTGCGTGCGGCAGCGCCAGGGCCTCACCCCAGCTGACTTCGTGGCTGCTGACTTCTCCCGGGCCAGGTGAACCAGCGACAACAGGCACAGCTCTGGGGAGCCCTGCTTGTCAGTGGCAGGCTCCTCATCACTGTCCATGCTCCGGCTTAGCAGCTGCTCATTCTCCGATGATGCGTCATTCTCGCTGTGGAAACAGAAGGGTGTGTGTTAACTGCAGCCCTGATACGTCCTCCCAGTGGGGAGACAACCGGGTCAGGGACTTGTTCCCCATGCTTTTACTGAGCAACTTCTGGGCATGAAGTGAGAGAGACGTGCCCCGCTCTTACTCCTCGTCCTCTGCTATTTTCCTAACTAGTGACCCGGATGTTGGGTGGCCTGCAGGTGTCCTGTCAGAGGACTCACAAGGTGTCTCATGAGCCCCCCAGGGCTGGGGTCCAACAGTGAGGGGGACGGCATCTGTTCATCTGTCCACCCCCACCTAGCTCAGTCAAGCTTTCTTAAATACGTCACAGCTTCCTATATTTAATGCAGGAAAGTGCCAGGTTCAGCCTCGTGTCTAAACGCAAACAGTTTATGGGGCCAGCACCAAATCTCTGCAAGCTCTCTGGAATAACCCAAAACAAAGCTGAATGGAGCCTGCCTGGGGACCCCCTCTTGACTAGGGGGTGACCTGGCTGAAATGTGTGCATTGTGGTGGTGGGGGGGTCACAGAGAGCCTGGTGAGGGGCTCTGGGAAATCCCCCAGGAAGTCATGTGGGCCCACGTTCCACCACTGCTCACTGTCCACAGCCCTAGGCACATGTGGGGTGGAGCTTAAACTCTCAAAATCATTCCAAATATATAAAAAACAGCATTCTTTTTTATAGGCATCCTGCTGGCTTCCTGTGGTCTGGCTGAAGACTTACAAAGAATTATTCTTTTCTAGCAACTGGGTTACAGTAATGAAGCCCACACTCAAACACAACTGTAGAGACCAGATAAAGGTGAGGCCCAGTAGGTTCAAGGGACTCACTTGGAGTTGGCTGGCCTGCTGCTGTCTCCACTTGACAGCAGGCTAGGAACAAAAGCATGGTTGTCCCCAGAGACCACTGACTGTCCCAGGTCCTTTCCCTAAGAACTGAGAGCAGGCAGAGGGGAGAGGAGCTCTGTGCCTTGTCTTCTATAGCACCATCGTTGGGTTTTAAGTTTTACTTGACATTTACATATGAAACAAGTATTATTTTTCCAAATATTTTTCCAAATTCCCCAAATTTCCCTCATTCTTTAGATGAAGCTTAAGTCATGGGACACATCCCTGCCCTTTTTAGTATTCTTTTTTCCTTACTTTTGAGAATGAGAAAAGGCTGGAAGAACAGAAGAGGAGAGGCTGCCACAACACCAGGCTGGATAGACTGGAGGGTGGAGGAGAAACTTGTCCCCAGGGAGGCACTCTGCAGAGCCAGACCCTGCATCATGGCCCCTGCATGCCCTGGGGTTCTGAAATGAGGTCAGTGGGAATGGAGGCACTCACAGGAAATACCTGCCATCTGAGGGCCTGCTGAGGTGGACACACTTTCTTTTCTTCCAGCATGCAAAGATTTCATGATTTAAGTCTGCTTTCTGACCTTGTGTCAGGGGTCTTGAGAGATGCTGGGGTTTTCCAAATGTAACATGTTTAGAAGTGCTTTATTAACACCGAAGCTCTACATGAACATGTGGATTCATGATCATTCCTACAAATGAAAGCCTTTGCAAGAGTTCACCCACCACAGGAAGGTCCCAGGCCGGAGGCCAGGACAGGAGGCATTGCTCCTCTGCTCTTCCTGTAACTAGTTTGGGGGTCTCCCATGGCCTCTGTGCCCCAAATACATGGGCATTTGGGTAGACGGTGTCCTGGAATGGCCAAGTGGGTGGAGGCTGGACAGGGTGCTGATACCATGGGGTGGGTTTTCGGAACCTAAGCAGGACCAAGTTCAAATTACCATCTAAGGGGCTAAGGAAAAGTTCACTTCCCTCTGCCCTAGACATTATAGCCAGGGCTGATTCTACATCCTAATGTGCACTAAGTACGGTGCAAATTTCATATGCCAAACCTCTTCCTTAAGAGGCCTTACTTCATAAGCATTAGTGGTTGGTCTGGAGCCTGTACAATGTGGGCTCTGGAGTCAGAGCTCCAGGGGCTCTGGCTCTCTGCCCTGCCACTCATGGATGTGTGACCTCAGGCATGTGACAGCTTCCAGACCTTGGCTTCCCACAATCAGGGATATTATTAGCACCTTGCTCATGGGGTGCTTACACTTAGCATGGTGCCTGGCGGCCAGATGTCTGGTAGCCATCATCATCACCTGTGCCATTCAGGGTTTAGGGATACTAGTGCTGGCCTTAGCACTAGTGATGTCAGTGTCAGTGCTGGCCACAGTAGGCTGCTGGAGAAGAAAGGGGCACTCGCAGGCTTTGGGTCTGCACGCAGAAGGTGGATGTAGAAGAAGAAAGCCCAGGGCATCTGGCCCTGGAGCAAGGTGTTAACCACCTGCCCCTCATGCTGCCTGGCCCCTGCTGCAGGTCAGTGGTGAGGCTGAAACCTGGTACTCACTTGCCTTGCCGGTCTTGAGGCCCTGCTCCCTCTGGAGCCTCCAGCCAGTGGCTAGGCTTCTCCATGTGCTCCCCATCTGGCAACCCAGCTCCCCTTCCTGCTCAGGAACCCAAGAGGATCCCTAACCTCACCTTGGGCTGGGGGCTGCTCCACCCCATGGTAAGTGGCTGCCTTGGCTTGGCTTACCTCTTGGCAGTCTTGGCTGGAGCTGCGGTCAGCTTCTCAAATTCGTCCTTCTCGGAGAAAATCACCACGCTGTCTGCAGATAAATGGAAAGATTGGGGGTGGGAGAAGGGAGCTGGAGTCGGCCCGTGACTCTGAGCTCATCCTTCCCTGCTCACTTCCTCTTTAGCAGGCCTGACTGGTGTCTAAACCACACCACCCTCAAAGCCAAGCACAATGTGGGGGCACTGACACTTTTTCCTGCAGCCCTGTTCTACGTTGCATGGGAGCACCAGTGTTATGAGGCCAGGCTGGTGAGTGGCGCAGACAACCTCCACCCTGGAGATGGACACCCGTGCTGTGGGGGCTGTGTATGCAGACCTTGGGCCTCTTTCTTCTCCTCTTCCTTGCTCACTTGGGCTTCCACACTCTTCACTGAGTGGCTGGTGCAGCATGCTGGTTGGAGAAAGGGAAGGGTGTGAGGAGCCTGGCTCGCTGACAGGGTAAGCTGATGGAGCAGTCTGAGAGTGAGGGTTTGTGGGGTGGGTGTAGGGGCATTGGGGAGCAGTCACCTGGGGCTGAAGGCTTCGTCTTCATGATGTAGAACATGATGATGAGGACAATGGCTATGGCCATGATGAAGATGGTGGACATGGCAATGATCAGGGCTGTGGCCAGGTGCCCTTGGCCTGAGAGCTCTGCTGGAGGCAGGGAGAGAGGGCAACATAGGACTCAGGACTCCCTACAAGAGCCCATCAGGCCGGCAGGACCCGCCCTCTGAGAAGATGGCAGCGCCTGTGGCAGGAGATGCTTCCAGGGGACCCTCGGAATCCAAAACACATGCTTAGCCTGAGACCCAAGCTGTACAGATTTTCTTTGGGAATCATGTCAGGACTACCCAGGAGCTCTCCTGGCTGGTCTTAACTAAGGCTGATCCAGACTTCTCTGGAACCCCATGGTTTGGGTTCACTCATTTGTTCCTGAGGTGCTTGCTTGTGCTTCTCCTACTTTGGGAGCCCTGGGTCAGGTGGGATATGGAGAGGAAGAGACCCATGAGCAAGTGTCCTGAAGACAGTTCCACCCAAGGTTTTTCTGAGGGCCAGAAATTCTATTTTTGGTTTGGCTCTGTCCTGTGTCTCATGCAATTTCAGTTGCATGTAATAATCGGAGTCTCAGGGCAAAGGTGGTACAGGTGCTGCCACACCTCTTCCTCTGTTCTATCACCTCCACCATGATTCTTCCCCGGGGCGGTTCGCCAGGTGGTTCTCACTCATTTCCCCAGTAATGCCTGCTGTTGATACATACAATGCCCTGACGTGTGTTCTAATTCTCTGAAATCACAAGATTCCTGTTGTCATGAGGCAGGATCCAGGTTACCCACCATGGGAAAGGGATAAGATCTAAACCACTGGGGACCATGTAAGGGAGGTGGCAGCCCTTTAGGAAGAGGCATAGAGCTTGTAGCCCCAGCACTGCCTGTTTCCACAGCTGCCCATCCTCCCCAGTGGGGTGTGTCTGCAGGAAAACTGGCCTCAGCTTGTCATGTGGGGAGTATCATTATTTGGATGCCAGGTATGGATGATATAAATATTGTAATATTCTCTGTGGTGTGCTATTCCTGCCCCTCACTTGGGGTCTGGAGGAAATGAGACTCATATATCCTAGCAAAGTCTTCCTGCTTTGATGCTCTGTGAAAGTACAGGTCAGGTTTGGAGAGCAATGCCAAGGCTGGCACGCTGAGTGCACTGTGGGATTTTGAAGGGCCCCCAAGCCTCACTGAGACCAGGGTCCTAAATATGCTTAAATAACAGCATTAAAACTGCCAGATGGCAGCATGAGGCCTTGATCTGAGAGAAACATGGGTCTTGGGGTCTTCTGCCCTCCTCAAGATTTTCCATCCCTAAGGGAATAGGTAGTGAAACGTAGTTACTGAAAACAAATATTAAAGTGTTGAACTCAGCAGGTTTATCTGAAAGCCAGCAACAGAATGGCTATTGCTGTCAAGCCCAGCCACGGCCAGGAAGCTGGCTCCCCTCTGAGGGGCCGCCTGTGCTCTGAGCACCACCCTGCCATCCCCGGGATGTGCTTTTCTTGCCAGCATGTTCTAAGGGGCCCAGAACACCCATGGAGAGATCCATTCCACTCCTTGCAGAGATCATGACCACCTTCCTGCTACTGGGGGCACTGAGGAGCCCTACTGCTATTCCTCATAGCTGCTTCCAGCCTCCCTTTTGCTCTTATCCAAGCCCCTCATTTCCAGCTGGCTAGCTGCAGAAGTGCAATCCTTACCTTTGTGGGCGTGCTGGAAAGGAGAGAGGGTGCTGCTGCCAGAGGTGCTGGGGAAGTTGGCAGAGACTCCGGAGCTGGCTCCTGTACCTGCAATGAGAACCCAGTCACCACGTATTCCTCGGGATGACCTGGACAAGCCCCACCTCCAAGGATGGAACGCAAGGTATAGTCGCAGAGCCTGGAGATCTAGTATTCTGGATTATGCAGGGACTGCAGCAAGGGGCATGGGACAGGGAAACATTTTAATCTCCTAGAATGTTTCATAATCCCTAAAGAGTGTTCTGACCTCCCAAGGGTTAATCTTCAAGAGAAGACACGTAGGTAAATCTGCCAAGACTAAAAAGTGGTGCCTCACCAACTCAATATTTCTATGAACAGAGGTAAAATATATGCAATCTATAAAGATGAGAAAAGTACATATACATACAAGTATTACTGGAGGAAAGTAATAATTGAGAAATTTCTTCAATTACACAAAACAGAAATGTCTTTTTAATACTTTTTCTAGTTATAAAAGTAATATGTTCCATTATTAAAAATCAGGAAAAAAATGGGAATACAAGAAAGAAGTAAAAGAATTGCTAGCTGAAGTTGAAAATTTGGTGTGTTTTCCTTTAGGATTTTCCTAGGATTCATTTTTTTTAATGTTTATTTATTTTTGAGAGAGTTAGCATGAGCAGCAGAGGGGCAGAGAGAGAGGGAGACACAGAATCTGAAACAGGCTCCAGGCTCCGAGCTGTCAGCACAGAGCCCGACCTGGGGATCAAACTCATGGACTGCGAGATCATGACCTCAGCTGAATTCAGATGCTCTCAGCCTACTGAGCCACCGAGGTGCCCCTCCTAGGATTCATTTTTAAAAATACTTGTGCTCAAGCAGTTTAAGAACAGAGATGAACTTTGCCTTCTTTCAAAACTGTGACTCCTAAAACTTCCCTTCTCTATTCCTTCTATCACTTAGCAGGGATGAAATGGAAGCTGGTTTTGTGACCAATTGCATCACTGAGAAATTGGTTAAAACAAAGCAAAAATGTTCTGCCACAGAAAACACATCCTGATAGCCAATCTTCCTGTAGGCTGGACTTGAGTTTTGCCATTAACGAAAATGATCATGTTTCAAATATGCTTCCTCTGTCTCATTTTTGTCTCTGCCAGTTCTGGAGTAATTTGTGAAGTGTCCTTGCATGATCCCAAGTAAGGGCAGGTGAGCTGGCCTCTCCAAAAGTCACACACTTGGTCCCCCAGCTGGCCCAGCAAGGAGTGACACCTGCCCTGGGACCCTGGTCAGCCAGCCTCAAGGCTTCCATGAGAGCCATCTGTAACACAGACAGTTTCTTTAAGAGAAGTCATTCAGGAGAAACCACACTCTGTAAGTGGTATTTCCAAAACTATCTGTGCACACAGCTTGGGTCAACTTGGGAGATGGGCACCACAGCCAACTGGGTGAGGAAAGTCCTGATGAATTATCCACACATCTGTGTCCAGTAAGTAGACAAGGTCACAGGAGAGCAGGGCCAGAACAAAAGAGAAAACTGCAAATACAATGGAGACAGACTGAAGATTGGCTCCCGGGGTCACTGTACTTCTGTTAGGTGCCATGGGTCTCAGGGCTGGCCTGTCACTTGGGTTTGCCAGGAATGTAACTGTTGCTGCTGGATGAGAAATGTCATCTGCAGGTGGAGGAGTCAAGAGGTGGGCTCTTTAAACCACACACCTACTGTAAGGAAGCACTGAGGGGTGTGAGGCACACATAACCCCAGCAGCCCCTGCACAGGGGCCAGCCCAGGAGCCCAAGAAGGCTTGCCAACAAAGTCAGCTTGGGGGCTGCTGGGACCACCCTGCCACCCTTCCAGCCCAGGCCAGAGCAGTCTTGCTAAATCAGACCTCTCAGCACCAGAGGTGTCTCCTGTCTGGGGATCCATCACTTCTGGAGCCCAGGGATCTAACTTATCTGGTGCTCCTGGTCTTTGCCCTTTCACCTGGTCTCTGTCACCTGCTGTGCTGCCCCAGACATGGATGTGGCTGTGCCAGGACCACCACACAATGGACGGAGCAGTCCCCTCCCCTGCACAGGGCACTCTGAGTTCTGTGGCTCCGGCTTCTCTCCTCTTTCTCAACTGCTGGTTATGGGGATCACTTCTTAGCTCTGCCATTACAAGAGGGGGGGCATGCTGAGGGGTGCACAGGGCACCAAGGCAGCAGGCCCATCTGTGGTGCCTAGCCCTGCACACCACCATGGGCTACCCTTGTGTTAGTGCAGACTGCAGAGCTGACCCGCTCAGAATGGAGGTGGCCCGCACCTTCCTCCCCCCAACCATCCCCAAAGTTTTTAGCCTTTTCACCTGGCCTCAGAACCAGTGGCCTCTCAGGAAGTGCTGGTGGGAAGGCGCACCCCCTCTCCGTCTCCCTGTGAGGGCTATGTGCACACGGCAAACCCTGGGGCTGGGGGCTCTGCTGTGTGCACCTCACAGGCCATGCGGCTCCCCTTCATCATGGTAAGGGGGCTTCAACTGCATCCAGTCAAGTAGGAAAAGCAACATGGGGCATGGCTTTAAGCAGAACCCAATTTCTTTTTTGAAAGCAAACAGGACACTGAAAATAAAGCTAATCTATCTGGTAAGGGGCTGAAAGGAGTTTAAGCTATTCATCAGGAAAAAAAAAATACCCATGGGCTCTGTTTGTGGATTTGTCATCTTTGTCTCTTCTTGTCCCTTTCTGCCAGGGCTTGCTGGCCAAGGCTGGGTGACAGAGTCTGGGGTTAGAGGCACAAATGTGCCCAGGCCTGTGGTCCAGGGAGGAACAATGAGAACAGCCCAGCCACACACAGACTTGTGAGATGCCTTTGCACCCGACTGGCAGGACTGCTCACACAGTGCCATCAGCAAACAAGGTGTCCAGGCTACTGCATGTCTGTAAAACACATCTCACTACACCCAATGGACAGCTCCTGAACTCGGTCAGGTGGCAAGGTGGGCCCTGCCTCCATCCTGGTTCACTAGACATTCCCTCAATTGAGCTCTAGCCAGTGTCAAATGAATGGCCCTGGCCTGCAGGTGCTGGGTGGGGTGTTCTCTGGCTGTTCAATGATCCCTAAGCCTACTAGAAAAATGTTCTGTTCTGAGCACATCCCAGGGAGAGAGGGAGGGTAGGCAGGAAGGCTGCATGATTAGAGGTCTATCTCTGTGGGTAGGTGCCCTGAGTACAGCAGGCCACCAGGCCACCAGGCCACTGCATGGCAATTTCCCTATTCCAGATTCCCCTTTGGTCTAATGAGGGTTAACTCAGTACTAACACAAGTATTTGGTGTCCGGGAGGTTTCCCTCCACTCCAACACATGGCACGTTTTGGGTCCACTTGGCCTCCTTAGAATGGATTGTTAGGTGAACATATTTCTCAGTAGTTTCTGTCGGGTGACCAACTACTGGTCCATCTTACACAGCATAATGCTCCCACTGGAGCCTAGCTTTGAATAAGCAGAGATAAGTCCTTTACACACAGAGTCAGAGAAGTAGATGAAAACCATAGGCCCAGAAAATAGGCAGACATCTTCACACAAGGTCTATATTAAAATGAAAGCAAGTGGGTCCTGGCTCTGCTTAGCTCACTGGTGTGTTCGGGGCAGACTGACTTGGACAGTAGGTAGGGGAGGTGGGGGTTCTACACGGTGTAGGCCCATTTTCCTCAAGAGGATTTTGAGAACTGTAAGCCTGTGGCTCAATGCAGTAATACCTCTATTCAATGTGATGACAGGACTTACGGGGCCTTTGTGGTTTGTTAATCCACACAGTTTATAAATATGCTGTATGTGTTAGAGACTGCTGGTCTTCTCTGCATAGGGCAAACAGGTTGGATTTTCAGGAGTGGTTTGATTCTTAGAGCTGTCGGCGCAGGTGCCCCCAGGATGCTGTGTTGGCCCAGTGCCCCCCAGTGGCGGAGCCTGGAACAATGGGCAAAGCTGCTGGAAACTTGGCAGGAGGGTGTCTCCAGGATCTCCCTGGAAATGCAGTCTAGGAACCCACCCCAGACCTGCCGTGTCGGGATCTCTTTCTTAGCAGGACTCTGTGATGGGTGTACACATTCCAGTTTGAGAGACACTGTGTTAGAAACAGCTGGCCGCTGGCATTTGGGAATGCCACAGCTCCACATTTAGTGGGCATTGCATGATGGCATCTGAATGAAACTTGCCACAGCTTTCCTAAGCAGAATTCTCCAAAACAGACTCTGGTTAAGTCTATCCTGGACCCAATGCAGGGCTTGTCGTCACGGAGGAGGGATAATAAAAATGAGGACATTGGGACAAGTGAGGACCCAGCCCCGGACCTGACTCATTGGTCCCTCCAGCATTCTGTGAGGGTGAGCTCCTGTTGGTCTGGTCCCACTGGGGCAGGTGGGGGACAGAAAGTCAGTGTGGGCTACCTGGGGTGGGGCCACGCTCACCCATTGGGCTGTGGAACTCTGCCATCTGCTCCCTGAGCACCCTGTGTGGTACTGGGTGGACTCATCATCCACGGTTGATGCACCATCCCTCACCACATCTTATGACACAGATATCCACATTTTAAGGATGAGGAAACTAAGGCATAAAATTAAGTAACTTTCCCAAGAGGGGAACTCATAATGAAACCCAAATCTTCCTGGCTATGGCACCAGGCCACCTCTGTGTTATCACACCACAGATTCCTTTATGAGGCAGCCCTCAGGCATGAGTTCTTCAGAATGTGCGGGAAATAAAAACAGACAGTGCTGGTTCACCAAGTGAATAGTGCTCTTTGACTTGGGCTTCTTCTCTTTTTTCCATCTGGTGCTGATTTGCCAGGACCCAGATAGGGATGGGATTGGAAGTGACTGCGGTCATTGCTGCATCTGGAAGGAAGCTGCACACTTTCCTATGGGCAGGTCACAAGCAGGGAGGAGGGGAGGCTCCTCTGGGGGTGCTATGAGCATCCAGGGGTCTCCCTGTTGCACTCTAGTTGGTTTAGAGAGGAGTCCTCATTTGCACTTGCTTTGTGCTTTCAATACTGCAAGTATTTTGTGCACGTAGGTCAGCCCTATTGGCATACTGAGAGGATATTAGTTTCTCAATTATACAGGAGAGAAAACAGATGGAGGGTGGTTCCTGGCTTGCAGGGTTTTTCACAGTCCCTGAATACCAGGCTCCACAGTAACATCCACTAATTTCTGTTCTCATGAGAGAGAACAACTGGCCCAAAGGCAAGATGATCGCAAACAATGGCCCCTTCACCCTACATTTCATAGAGCTGTGTAGGGAAGATGCTTCTGTAAGATGGAAGAGGAACCCCTGTACAGAGAGAGGGGGAGTGCCCTAGAGGGTGGGGGGAGATGTGACAGCTCCTGGCTGGCCTTCTCTGGTATGGTGTCTTCCAGACTCCTGCATGGGTGTCTTTCAGGGGGCTCCTGTCACCTCTGGCCAGCTCCAGGTCTGCATTATATGCTTTGCCCAGGGTCCATGCCAGGCTCTCTGGCCACAGGTTTGCACAATCTGCTACTCACTGACTCTGGGTAGTTTCATGCAGCAAGTGCCCAGGTAAATCACATCAAAACCAGAGGGAGTGTCTCAGCTTGGAGGCAAAGGAGTTCTTGACCACTGACTGTAGGCTCAGGAAAAGCAGCACCTGATGGGACTGGGACAGCCAGCCAGTGATGTCAGGATCCTGATGAATGAGGCTTCACTGACTCTCCTGGCTCTCCTGGGGTGGAGCTGTTGAAGGCAGTCCTATGGATTTGAGTCCCAGGGTCTTCATGGAGGCTGTGGTCACAACCAGCTTTTCTGATTCTATTGGCTGCTCCTGAGCAGGAGCCTTGGTTTGAAAGATCTTGGGACTGAAGCTTGGTGCATGGGGGAAGTGCAGACCCCAGAGCTGGAGAGAGAAACTCTCACATGCACACTTGAGACCCTGACCCAGACAGGGCTCCATTCACCATGACACCCCACAACCTAGCTGGTTACCTCTCCCCATTTTCCAGATTGGCAGACAGAGGTCTGGAGGCTTGCCCCTTGACTCTTGGCTTCAGTGTCTTTGCTGGCCTCTTTTAGGGCTGGATGCTATGAACCCACTACAAGGCCTTACTGGAAGCTGGTTTTCAGTTAAGCAATTCAGGGCTGGGGGCTGGGGAGAGGATGCACTTATTTTCAAAGTGTCGAGGGCTCAGGGGCTCTGCTTTCTCTCCCCATGTCATGGACCCCATTGTTGTACGGCAAGAGGAGGGAGGCACCCCTCCCCTGCCTCAGAGCTCTTCCAGCCATCTGGCTGGTTATGGAAGGCCTGGGCAAGAATAAACCTCATGTGTGTGAGCTTGTTTTCCAGGTTCTTCAGGCAAAGAGACTTTTCTGCATAGGTGGGGGAGTGCCTCACATCTTCCCAGTGAGAACTCCATCCCGGAACTATCTGGTATTGAATCAGTTGGGATCCTCTAGCAGGAGGCAGTGGCATGGTGAGCAGACTTCACCACGGGACCTGCTGGAAGCCTGGAGCCCTTGGCCCTCCCCCAATTTGTGAATTAATGAGCATGTGGCTGGGTACAAAGCTTAGCTTTAAAGATATGCAAATCCATTACTGCCAGTGCATCTACTGAAGTTATCTAGGAAAGAGGGATGGCCCCCCAGGGGCAACCTGCCACATGCTCACCTGCCCACTTGGGCATCTCCTCCCCCTGAACCATAAGGTGCGGGGGGGGGGGGCGCGGTGTGGAGTGGTGCTCCTTGTTTGCTTCTCTCCTTCCCTCCCTCCCACTGCTCTTAAGGGCAGGCCCTTGTTCTACTCCCCTAGGCAGGAATATGGTGAGAACATGGAGTGGGGGAGAGGCAGGGTCCCCGCACAGCCCCTCTTCTGCCCTGTGGCAGGAGTGGGCCTGGGGGAGAGCAAGGAAGGGCTCCTGCAGCCCAGGGACAGCTGTCCACCCACTCTCTTCCATGGCGTCTCTCCAGACCATAGATCCAAGGGGCCACATGCTACATTCTCTGGAGCAGAGGTCCCTGGCCCTTCCTCACAGATACATGCAGTGAGAATCAACCAGAATGAGAAGGGGAAAGAGACAGCTTAAGGTGGGACTCTGAATCTGCGAGCCTCACTGATTACATGGGCTTTGTGGAGTCCAGTTCATTCACTGTGACCACTCCTCATCTTTCCCTTGGTCTCATCTGGTTTGAAATGTATGTACAAGAACTTAAAATTGTCTAGTACTTTGCAGGACTTTGCAAAAATACCTTGGCAACTGTGATCTCATTGGTCTTTCCAATAATTGCATGAGATGGAGGGCTCAGATTTTAAAGCCCCATGTCACAGATGACAAAACTTGTTCAAGGTGTCAGGTGGTTCAGCTATAGCAGACTTCCCTTCAGGGACCTGCTGCCTGACTGGCCAGGCCATGGGAGCATTTTTGTTTATGCCTTCACTGTATTCATCTGCCTGGGTGCTGGGACTGGCTTATTTTTACAACACCGCATAACAAGAGATACCAGTGCTGAAGCACAGTGTTCCAATGGAAGGACAAGGGCACTCACATTCCTTGGTGTTAGGGGGTGCCAGGAGGCAGGAGTAGCAGACCATGCCGTAGATGTTCCTGGGTCTATTTTCCAACATGTAGTAGCTACAGGGAGGGCGAGACAAGACAAAGCAGACAGGTGAGCCAGGTGTCACCACAAGCAAGTACTGATCACTTGGCATGCCCATGATTCAGGCATGATCCAAGCATGATCAAAGTGTAACCAAAGTCAGGGATGAGACACATGCCATGGGAATCGGGAACCCTCAGAAATAGGAGCCCATTTTGACCACTGAGTTTCCCTGGGAGTTTTCAGCATGTCTTGAAATGGAAAAATAGTTTTTCCAATAATAGGCCACTTTGGGCCTTTAAATCTCCTTTCCTTTTTGATTGTTTTCACTGATGAATTTGTTGTGTGTATGTGTGTCCTCATCATCTTCATCCACATCATCGACCAAAGTATCTGTGTGCCTACCACATGTAGACCCTGATTAGCTCTCTGGGAGTTCCAGCCAGCGAGCCAGATCCCCCTGGAGGAGGAGCTTCCCCCCCTCAGCAAAAGCCTGTCTCAGAACCTCTAGCCTGGCGGGATTACTGGCAAATATGTCTATGAGCCCCTACGATACTGGCACCTCACAGACCTTCTGCATGCCTGCTGAGATTGAATGGAGCTGGCTGCACTGTACAGAAAGCAGCAATGTCTAGAGAGGTCAACGCAGAAGGCCTTAGGGTTGGCCTGACATACAACCAGGTCATAACTGAAATTCCTTTGTTTCCACCTCAGGAAGCACCTGACTCAGACCCTGCATGAGCTCAAGTGTTCACACTGGGGTGGCATGTACTGAATGAAACAGAGAAATCATTCACAATAAGACTGTGAAGTCGTTTACCCCCATTGATGCCACGTATTTGGAGCCTCCCAGTGTCAGTGTGCCAGCCCTGATGACCACGCTAGCCTGCAGAGCTCTGTACCCTGAGTCAGGACCCCTTGGACCTGGCGATCCTCACCTCCAGTGCTCACAGCTCTGGCTCCTTTCCACATGCAGACTTTGGCACCTCTCTTGACATGTGCCTGCTTTTCATAAACACACATTCAGCGGTGATCATGAAACCATTTATCACATCATGAGAGGTTGATTAAGTAACGTGAGCTGGTGCCAACATTTTTCCTTATGATTTCAAGAGATGAAAAATCCCTCTTCACTATTGGCTTTTTCCATGGTTGGTTTTTAATCTCTTTCTTATTAGCCGTGCACACCCAGGCCCCCACTGATGGCAGGGTAGGTGGCAGCATGGCAGGGGTGCTGGGGTTGTCTTTGGACTCCAGCCTCCATGAGCTGGACCATTACCAATAACATTATGATCATAATTGCCTGCCCTTCCTCAGGGCCTTTTATCCTCAGATCCCTGTGTATCTCATAAACATTAATTAGTCAATCTTAAAACAGCCCTCAGAGAAGCCACAACAGCCAGTTTTACAGTTAAGACTTCTGGAAAAAGCCTCTCTCAAACATTCTGCCACTCTCCATAAGGCATCTGTGCCTGGGACACAGGAAGTGACAGTGGGGCCTATGGAGCACCTGCTCCCAAGAGGTGGCACGTGTCTGTGTGTGGCCTCATGAGGGTGACAGGCTTCAGACCAGCCCCCTGATTTCTAACATCCAGACCCACTGTTGGCACTTGGGGCTCTGAGTTAGTCCTCACCTCCCCTTCGGGCACATTCTTCTGCTGGATCAGGACTGTTAGTGTGCCTGGCCTGGGAGTCCCTCAGGGCCAGCCTTGCTCATAGCTATATTCCTACTATCTGTGCAGGGCACTGAGGAGGCATGGTTCTAGGCCAACATTGGTTGGAAAAATCAAATGAACAACACTAAGTTCTCCTCCACAGAAGTTCAAAGTTCACAGCCTGACGAGGGCCCTGAGGGCATTCTGTGCATCTTTCTTCCTCCCTTTTAAAAAAGAAGCAGCACAGCTAAACCTACCCTGTTTGACATCTGAGCTCTGAGCTCTGTCTGAGATGAAGAGCCGTAGCTGCCCAGCGGGTGGAGAATGCCTGGGCTTAGAACATGGCTCCCTGATGGGTCCTTGGGGCCGCCACGCTCTGTGCACACTGGGAGGCGGGTCTGCTGCCCTTCCTCACACACAGTTCCTTCTCGCTTTCATCCCAAGGTGGGGGGTCTGTCTGACTCCCATGGGGGCTCGGGAGGGCTGCAGCAGGGCCTCCTGTCCTGATACTGTGTCTGGACCAAGCTGTGTGACATATTAAATAACGTAGCCAAGAAACAAAATACTGAAAGGCAATACATCGAAAAAAATAAATTGGTTCCAGAGGAACTTCCCAGCCTAAGTCGGCATGTGAACTGCCTCTCGCATTTCCAGGCATGTACCACTGCCCAGAACATTGTCAGGTGTGTTTCCTCTTCAGGGCTAACCTCAGCAACTCGTGCTGCAGCTTACACCCAGACCTCTCAGTCTGGCTACACAGGAGTGGAGAATCATTGCTGGGCTGCTTCTATCTGACAGATTCCCATCAGCTTGAAGCTGGGTGTTCATTCAGGGGTCTGTGGCCCTGCCACAGAGTATTGGGTCCCTCTGTCTTTCTGTAGAGGCCTGATTTCCTACACTTTGATCTATGTTTTGACTTTTCTTAGTTCTTTTTTGTTTTTTGTTTTTTTCCTCAAGGGTTGATTAAGGTAAGGAGAAAGATAAAACGCAGTTTAAATGGGGCCTCTAAAATCTTCTATGAAGGGGTTGACTTATTCCATGTCAACAGATATATAGATTTCACCCAAAGATTTCCTTTCCTCAGGGCTCCTAAGCTTGTAATGGATGTGATGGAGCCATTGGATGTTGTCTTCCCACACAATGAAGCACGTAGAACTGTGTCCTTCACCTGGCCTTCCAACAACCCTAGAATGCCTTATTTGAAGGCAGTGGACGTGGACTGGAGATCGGCCAACAGAAGGTAAGATGGGCCACTGCCAGCCATGGATAAGGCGCTGCCCTGGCAGGGGGTGGGGGTGGGCTATGAAATAAAACCTCCATGTCTTCCTCTTCTCCTGATTTGTTCCCTGTCCTCCCACACAGCATTTCTCAACAGGAAAGCCATGTATGCTCATTGTTCTGCCAGCATCTCAGCCGCATACTGACGCACAGCAGAGAGGGCAAAGAATAAGGGGAGCGTGCCTGCCAAACCACAAGGGGGGCAGGGCCAAGGGAGCCTATGGTGTTAGGAAGACAAATCCGTGGCGGCCTGCATTGTGGCCTGGCAGCCACATGGACTCCATGAAAACAGCCTTTCACTGAGTGAACAGCGCCAGCTTACCCAGACTCCTGGTAACCCTCCCCTGTGACACAGAGCATGAGAGCCTCATTTGTTCTCTGGGCCTATGGTGGGTAACAGGAGACGGGAGGTCCTGAGGCTCTGGAGCCTTCTCCTGACAAGCACAGTACTCTATAGAGCCCCTCTGAGGAGGCTGGGGGACCAGAGATAAAGTAGGGGCCTTCTGCTACAGTGGCCTTGGGGTTGGGAGTGACTTATTTGAATGGTCTGTCACACTACAGGGCCAAACTGGAAACCAACTACATCTTCATATCTGTGAAGGATGCAGTGAGATGAAAGTTGAGACGTATCTCCGGCACAGTGGCCTTCATCCACTCAATGAGTGCCCTGGGTGATTCAGTCAAGGTGTGGAAGAAGGAGGTCGCTGTTCCTATGGAGCAGGGAGCGAGTTACTCAAGACTTCAGAGCTCGGAAGACCCTTTTTTTTTTTTTTTAAATTTTTTTTTTTTTCAACGTTTTTTATTTATTTTTGGGACAGAGAGAAACTGAGCATGAACGGGGGAGGGGCAGAGAGAGAGGGAGACACAGAATCGGAAACAGGCTCCAGGCTCCGAGCCATCAGCCCAGAGCCTGATGCGGGGCTCGAACTCACAGACCGCGAGATCGTGACCTGGCTGAAGTCGGACGCTTAACCGACTGCGCCACCCAGGCGCCCCTCGGAAGACCCTTTTAAGAGTACAGATGCTGGCTTCCCCATTAATCTACAGATGGTCATTCTTATCTTTTGAAGCCTTCTAGAAGCAGGGCACTCACAACTATTCCACTGGTAATCTTTCTGGTAAATATATTGGGACCAAGGAAATTGTCTTCACTGTCACAGAACACCCTTTCTAGTGACCAAGCTGGCACCTGCTTACAGGACAAGGTTATTTTACTGCATTGGTTCCTGGGCTTGTGCTTTCTGGCTAGAAAGTCTTTGTAGCCTAAAGATAAGAATGAAACAGCCTGCTCAATGTGCATAATCATTGCCCCTTCTAGATCATCTGTAATTATGCCATGGCTGAATCTCAGAGACCACTGTGGGATGCATGTATGGTCTGAGCCACTGCTGGGACAAAGCCAGCAATGCTGTGAGTGAGGCTCCATTCTGCATCTACCCATGCTCCCCTTCTGTTTCACTGGAACAGCCTGTCTGGACAACACCATTAATGCAGAGATGACTTGCAGATCTGACTTGAACTTCATACCTGTTTATCCATCTCTGTGTCAGCTTGGTCTGGATGTTACAACCACCTCAAGTCACACACACACCTCTTCCACCCTCCCTTCACCTTCCCTCCAAAATTCCTCCTCCTCCAGTATCCCACCTCTTAGCAAGTGGGTCTCACTGTCCACACAACTGGCCAAGGAAGACATCTGAGATTCCTTTTCAAAATATACTTCCCCCACCCCCCACGCCCTTGGTCTGCAACTCTGGTCAATGCTATCTTCCAGTGAGCTCTCATGTTTCCTCTCCTTCCAATTCCTAAGGCTCCCACTTTGCCCCAGTTCTCACAGCGCCCCTGGGCTCCTATGTCTTCCCTACACAGCACATTTTCCTCACTGCTAAAAGGATCATTCCAAGGTACAGTCCAATTGTGTCCTATACCAGCTTAGAAGTCTGCATGGTGGTCTGCTTCCACACTGAGCTAACGACCAGTGTCTTCAACATCGTTCTCCAGAGCCATTTTCCCTCTGGCCCCTGCCCCCCTCTCTGGTTTCTCCACAACCCCTGGGCATGCCTCCTCTGCAGCCACAGGGACCCTCAGCTCCACATCACACCAGGTTGCTTGCCCCTTTGAGCTTTGCCCTGAGCATCTTGGAGAGCTCTGTCCTAATTCTTAGCCTAACTCCCACCTTCCCAATGTCACCCTGAGAAGTCTTCTGAGACCCCTTCCGACTCACCACCCCAACCATGAAGCGAGGGGTCCTTCCCGGACTTCTAGAACCCCGTGTACACCTACCATACTATGCTGTGGTTACTGATTTTCTTGTCACCTTCACAGAAAACTGTCTTTCCTCTTTGCCTCACTAGTGCCTACCTAGTAGGCTCTGACTTCACAGGTTTACTAAAACAAATGCAGAAGCGGTTATGCTAGGTCGTGAATGTCAAGTCAGATTCTCACCCTGAGAGACTGTGAGAATAAGTTGAAATTTTGCAAAGAGGGTTATTTACTTTCCAAGGTGAGCATGGCAAGGTGTGCACACTTTTCCTTGGCACACTTATAGTTAATCCGTGAAACTCTGTGTATCTTTCATGAATTATGTATCTGCACCAATAAAAACCAGTGAAGATGAAGTTCCAGGAAGCATATATATTTTCAGAGACTAGTTCTAGTCACCTAATGTGAAGAGCATACTGAATTTGTCTCATTCAAGCATGGCGTCTGTGCAGAGCAGTCCTTCAATGGATGCTTGTACCATTGGGTGGGAATGCATTGATTCTGCTTCTCCTAACATGTTCCTTTTGGTGGAGCCCCCACAACACAACAGCCTCAACAATTAAATTAAAGACTGTCACCTATAGAACTTTTATTTTTATCACATTTTTAAGAGAATAGTCTAATTCCTGTGTATTACCTGATTTTTTGCATATTGAAAAATAAGGTTCTGTAATAAGATTCCATGTTTTCTTTATTAATTTGACCAATATGTTTGAATCATACTCTGTGTCAGGGACACTGACATAGAGTTGTCAAGCAGATATTTGGAAATGAAGGTCTGTAGCTCTGGAGGTAGGTCTGAACTGAAGACAGAAAATGGGAGAGACTAGGGCTGGGGGATGGTCCCCAGTATAAAGATGGTGGTGGAAGCCATGGGAATCAATGCTTCTCAGTCACAAATTTGAACTAAGGTCAATTTCTGTAATTTTAAAAGATTTCCTCATTTTAAAGAGTTATTCACTTTCAATCTATTCTGAAGTTGGTGGGTCTTTATGCCTTCCTTATACTTCCTTCTTCTTACAGACTAATGCCTGGTGTTCTTGTTTGGATATATCCTCCTTGTTTTCTTTCTCCTCTTAATCCAAGACAGAGATCTAGAAAGATAATGCGCAGAAATGGGTTGCAAAGTATAGTGTGCTATTCAAAATGCCACTATTACCATGACCACCATCATTATCATCACTACTACCATCATTACTACCATAACCTCCATCACCACCACCTCTGTCACCACCACCCTCATCATCACCACCACTTCCTCCATCATCACCACCTCCACCATCGCCACTGTCTCCATCATCCCCACCACCTCTATCATCACTGCCACTGTCTCCATCACCATCACCACCTCCATCATCACTACCACCACACCACTTCTACCACCTGTACCACCTCTACTACCATGCCGCCTTTGTCACTGCTTTCAGTTTTATCTGTAACCCTTCCAAGCATTGTGCTATGTGGCCACTAGAGGGAGACAGCAGCAACAGCTGTGGCTTGGTAGATCTGAGTGTCAAGATTGCACTTTGCTCTCCTAGGCAGAACTTGCTAATGTGTCCTGCCTGTGAGAAGGAAGATTATCTTTCTGTCTTTCACACTAACTGCATTTTCACTTTGCTTTTATGGGATAACTTTTGATAAATAACAGAATTGTGGTGGACTTATAGGCACCAAATGACTCACATATTCCTTAGTAGGAATATGTACCCTCAGATTTTTCCAGAATACCAAAAACACTAAATTTAATCAGAATTTTAGTTTTCTTTTCTCCAAAGAATTCCACATGTGTTATCTTATAGTAAGTATTCAACAAGTTTGTTTGTTTTGGGTCATCAGAAGACATTATTATGATGAACATCCGCTTAAGAGATCTGGAAGCTGAGCCTGGGTGGGCTGCCTATCCTCTGAAAGATGTGGGACTCACCATCCTAGACCCTGTGCTTCCTGACTCCAGACACATGCCCTCCTCCCTGCTGAGCTGCTCCTTATAGAATGGGCAAATGCAGGAGTGATGCTACGCTGCAGCCTGAGGTGCTCACATTCAGGGCTTTCTGCACAAAGTGTCCTGGGGTGTTGTCTGGTAGCGGCCACGCTTACCCAGGAAGACACGGCCCGCACTCAGCATCATTCTCCATGTCCCCTGGTGTCAGCACGGTGGCCCGGAAGAAGCCCTCACAGTCTTTGTGACGCCTGCATATCTGGTAGCCTCCTTTGGAAAACTTCTCCGCTGGGCAGGGGACGCAGCCATAGTCCTCATCTTTGGTGCCATAACCACAGGACTGGCCAAGAAACCGGACAGAGGATACAGGTGAGTACAGCAGCCACACCCACCACGACTGGGCCTTCAGTCCTTGGGGCACCAGCACACCAGGCACAGTGGGTGAATTGGGCACACTGCGCACAATGAGCACACTAGCTGTTTCCAGAAGCTTCTCTTGCTAGGCTTTGGCTTCCTGATCTGCCTTAACTGCAACCCCCTTGCATCTCCAACTCTGAGCTTCTTTCCCCAGTGCTTCTAGGCTTTAGACACTGTCCCTCTCCCAAGGGTTTCTGAATAAAGGCAGCCAGCTAAAGGGATAACCTGCCAGTGATGCAGCCTGTGGCATCTGATGTCCTCAGCTCTGTACAAGAACCGTGAATGCTGACACTGTGGGTGTTTTGCTCAGCACTTAACAGAACAACATAATGAGGCTTTCCCAAAGAAGAGGGGCACTGCAGCACTCAGGAATCAGGATGCCATTCCTGGAGGACATCAGTCATCCTCCAATCCAGATGGCTTGAAACCTACTTGATCAAAGAAGAGTAGGAAAGTAATCATCCTTTAAAAAACTAAAAACAGGTCCTTAGAAATCTAAGTAATCTAAGTAACAAGTGCTCGGACATCTCCCTTGCCAGGGAGACACCGTTTCTGTGCTCACTGCTGCTTCAACCCTTTAATTGTGACATCTGAGGACTATAGTGACTAGCCTGATTTAGTTTAGGAACCACAAGTAGAGTGATACAGATGAGGGCAACACTCATGTGATAGAGAGTGCCAGGCCCAGGCACAGCTAGCAGGGGCCTTACCAGGTAGGGCTCCTCTCCCGGGCCACACTGGGGACACTCGTGGCACAGTCCCGTGGTCTGGTTGTAGTACTCATTCTCTCCGCAGTTGGAGTATTCTGCTCTGGCTGAACACAGCAGTGAAACCTGCCACAAGAAAGGGGGTCCTTTTGGCCTCTGTGCCTCCTTGGAGACACACTCAGGTGTGAGCACCCCATGCACGTGTTGCAGAGGAAGGAGTCTGGGTGTGGGGGCCTGGTACTACTCATGTGGTACCAAATCCTAGAAACTGCAGCTAATAAACTGGGCAGGCCAACCCGCTTCCCACCAGCTGGTTTCACTCCTGCATCTCCTTTTACCCCTCCATCAAAACTCCATCCCATCTTTGAGGCCTGTTCCAAACTCTCTTCACCCATGAAATCTTGCTTCCAGCCTCTCTGAGGTTATGGAGGAGGCAGCCCTCTTCCTGGAGCCTCCAGAAAGGCAGGTTTCAGTCACATGCAGCCTCTCCTCTTTGGGGAGTCCCATGATGGGGGCCTGGATCTTTCTCAGCTATAGGACCACAGGCATGGTGCTCACCACACAGACACTGGGTTACATAGACTGCAACACAAGGAAGCATTTAAAGACCCCTAGAAAGGAAGCTACCGAGGAGAAGTCTGATTTGGACCGGGTGCTGCTCAGTGCTTTGCACTCTCAAAAGAGCCTGGTGAAGGAGGTGCCGTTAACATTAATCCCACTGCACAGCTGTGGAAACTGAGGTGTAAGAGGCCAAGGGACTGGCCTGCAGCAGTGTGGAAGGTGAAGGAGCTCCCACTGAACCTCCTCCCGGGCCGTACTGCAGGTGCTCCGCAGGGTGAGGGTGCACTTACCACCAGGACAGGGAGCCAGGGCATCTGCTTGCAGTCTCCCGCGTGGGCCATCTTCTCCTGGGGCCTTGCCTGAAAGACACACTTCATGGCACCCTGGTGCCTGTAGGTCCTGAGCTGCCCCAGCCCTGGCTGGCCACAGCCCAGCCCCCACCCTCAGTCTGGCTTCCTCCACCATGTCCCACTGGGTGTGAGGGGCCTCCCTGCAAGTGAGGCAGGAAATGAATGCACCCTAAAAGAAAAGGCAGGTTTTAAGTTGAGCCCCAGGCCACTTGGACTGACTCCATCCATGGTCCTCCCAGTATCACCCCCCCCCCCCTCCACCAAGGACGAAAGGTCCAGAGTGCACTGAGAGCCAATTATGGAAGCCAGGGCAATGGCGGATGTTTCACCTGCTCACAGAGTCTGAGGAAGCCTGGCTTTACACAGTGTGTCAAGGGGTACTCAGGGCTGGTCCTGACCTTCTGGCTCCAGAGCAGTACTGGAGATGGTGGCAGGATAGCCTCTCCCCCAAGCCCTCTGCCCTCTCTCCCGGCCCCACAGTCAGACTCTTCTTGTCTCTGTTAAGAACAGATTGTTGTCAGAGTGATTAAGGACTCAGTGCATGAGTCCAACCACTTAATTTTATAGCTGAAACAATTGAAGCCCAGAGAGGGTAGTGACATGCCCAGGGCCACACAGCCACTAAACAGACAGAGGGTGGCTACAGCCCAGGTGTTTAGATGCTTTCACCAACTGCTAAATTAATGCACTACTTTGAAGGAGGAGGTATTGTTTTTCACTTTTCCATTTTCAGACTGGGAGGCCTGTGTTTCTAACTGAAAGCAGTCTTACCTGGGAGCCTGACTATACAAAGACATGGGACGTGATACACAGAAGCAGGTCTGGAGTGATATTCACTAAATTTTCAATAAAGGTTTTTTTGGCAGGAGTGAAATAGGGTGGGAATGACTATGGACTGTGGTGGGTTATGGGGAACGCTCCCTTTCCACACATTTCCTAGTGTCAGAATGATGTGAACTTTGTGACAGGAAAAAAGGCAATAAAGACATTTCACTTTGGGAAGAAGCATCTGATTACTCTGAGAACAGGCTGAGAAGGATGTCCCAAGGGTGATTCCAGAGACAGGGGCCCACTGGCTACTACTGTGTCAGTAAGGGGAATGGGGCAGGGCCCTGGGGGGCTTGGCTCTTTCCAGCATCTTGTCCCTGCTTACCTTGAAGTGTCTTCACTTGTGAATAACATTGGTGGGGAGGCTTTGGGGAAGGCTTAGGTTTCCAGAATCTCTTGAAGAGATACAAAAGCTGCCTCTTCTCTCTTTCTACCACGCTTGCTGTCTTGCAATTCAGTGCCCCATTTACTTTTGAGACACACTAAATGAACTGAGGCAAGATTAAAGCACCCAGCCACCCCAGCAGTGAACTTCTGGGTGTTTTCCTTCTAGCAATGGAGCAAGCTGGGACAGGCAGGGAGGGAGGCAGAGGGAGGCCCCACCTGCAGTCCTGCCAGGTGGGGAGGGTAAGGTACAAAGTCCCAACCAGATCTTAGGAACCAACTCCCTGCCTGCCACCCCAGCTTCATGATGGTGGCAGCCCAGCCTTTGCTTCAGGATGGTGGGTAGCAGAGATGGGTTTGCATTGGGTCTACAGACGGGGTAGAGGCTCTTCCCAGAAGAGCTGCAGCCCTGGAGGCCTTCCAAGAACAATACTAAGGGTTTCTAATGTAATTGACTTCCAATTATAGCTGAGCCTGGGAGGGCTTCCCTGTAAATACTGAGAAGGGCTGGGCTGGGTGCACCGGAGTGTCAACCTAGAGCATTTATTGAAAGGCTCATTAAAGATGTTCCCAGGCCAACCCAAGAAGACAGAAAAGAAAAACAAATACACAAGGCAAAACAAAGCCTGTCGTGTTGGATGCATTTCTGCCACGATTACCAGTTCTCAAAGAAGGTAACGGGGTGGGGGGAGGAAGGCAAGGGCAGCCCTCTGGTTAGGGTTCCATTTCCAAGGTCTGACTTCCCTTGAAGCTTTGCACATGGGAGCTGGCCTGGCCTGGGAGCTGTTCCCAAGCTGTTCCCAGAAGTGACCTCCTGGTTTTTACTTTGGGGACCCCCAGTGCCCTGAGCAGGGCAGCACCCTTGCCTGCCAGCCATCAGAGGTGACAGTGGAAGGAGCTGAGCTCCTATAGCTCCAACAGTGATGGAGAAATGGAGGTGTCCCCAAAACATCTCTTCCCACAGGTGAATCCAGCCACCACCCAGTCTCATGGCCAAGATTTTGTTTCCTAGTGCCTGTGGCCACTTTCATGATAGCACGGAGACCCATGGCCAGGTGAGCCCTTTTCAGGAAAGCTCTGCCCACCCGGCCCTCGTTCACTGCTTCTCCTGCCTTCCACGGAGTCTACTGTTCCTTCCTTAGCACCATATCCTCCTAGAACAACAACACTACAATGGAAACAACAGCTGATGACTGTGGACCTCTGACCCCTCCCCAGGCACTGCTCTGGCTTAACTCTCACCACCCCAGCACAAGCTCTAACTCAAGGGTCAGTGAGAACAAGCTCGAACTGTGGACCCACATGCAGAGACGAGTGCGGCTAGGATTACTGGCCTGTTTGTTTCCTTTCCATTCTGTGACCTCAGCCTGCAGTCCCAGACCTGCTGTTAACCAAATAGGAAAAAAAGGGTAGTGATTAAGAGCAAGGGCTGAATCACATCTTGGCAAGTTATGTAGCCTCTCAGTGCCTCAGTTCCCTTATCCATAAAACAGGCATAAGATGAATGCCTACTTCATATGGGGAGGAAGGGAGGCCTGTGTATTCCCAAACTTGAATTTAGCCTCCCCTGCTGTGACCACGACCTTAGCTCCAGCCTCGGCATTTCTGGCACATGGTTTCCCTATAACATCCTCACTTTATGGCAAGACTTTGGCTAACACCAAGCAGGCTGACCTCTGGAGACCTGGGCTGGAAGGATGCTCTGGGAACAGCGGTTGGGACCCTGCTTCACAGTGCTCCTGGGAGAGCTTGGTGCTTAACACGAAACCAGAAGATTCAGGATGGCTTTCAGAGGTGTGGCCCTTAAGAAGCTTGTGGTTTATTAACCAGGAGGGTTGGATGGAGCTGAGATATATCAACTCTGGGATGTTGTTCAAAAGTATGAAGGCTCTCCAGTCCTGGGCTAGAGCTGGAGGGCTCACAGAATGAGGCCCACCTCCTGCTCTCCAGGTGACTGGAGAGTTAAGGGGCCAGAGGGTCACCCACACGTTGGGGGCTAGAGGTCCAAGATGCTCAGGGCATCCTGTGGTGTGCAGGGAAGGTGTCTAATTTGCAGTGTTTGACTATTTTAGTAAAATAAACACTCTCACCATGGCCATTTCTGCTGCTGATTGAAGCCACCCATGAAGACCACTGACTGAGAAGCTTTGGAGGGGCAGGTGGCTTGCACCCTCAGAGGCACCTGATCCATTTTTGAAGAGATCAAGGCAGGCAGAGTCTCACCTAGGTCCTAAAGAGTAGGTAAAAGTTCACTTGGAAAGAGGTGGGAAAAAGGTCTCCTAGGAAGTGGAAGTAGGGGGCCCAAATGGCTGGAGGCGAAGCCACAGCTGGACCAGAGGGCTGAGCATGAGGTCAGATGACATCATCAGGTTGCCATGGGTCTCACACAAAGGCTGTGCGATGCAATGAGAGAGTGGCGGGACCAACTTGCCATTGCAGTGACAGAAGGGGCCAACTCTGGCAAGAAGTGTATGTCGTAATGCCACCCAACACACACACACACACACACACACACACACACACACACGCCCCAAAGCACGTGAAACAATATTTATACTTACCGAACACAATGGACTGTGATCTACTCCATCCTACTATTTTTATTCCGACAGAACAATGGCAGTGGTTGTAGCCCAAGACAGCGATCAGGAAAACCATCACTGGGACATGATCAGTAATCTGAAAACCACTGGCTTAGACAGGACAAGGCAGGAGGGAGGAAGCCTGAAAGATGCTGATGGTGCCCTGACCTTAGGGGGTCAGAGGGTGGAGAGGAGGGCCTGGAGGGGCCAGGACTAAGGAAACAGAGAACCAAGTTGACCCAGGTCTCCGTTTGGCTGCTGGGTGCATGGGAGGCATGTGAAGTTCTTCCTGAGCTGGAACGAACACAGGTGGGAGATGTCACAACTGTGAACACATTGTAGAACCTGGAGGGCCTCCAAGAGGAGGCAGCCTCTGGCAGCTGCACACATGAGTTGAGCTTGTGAGAAATATCTGAGCAAGGGAGAGACATGGCTGTCACAGTGTCAAGGCAGCCTGAGTTCTATTGGTCCATCCCTTGCTGTCATGTGGACAAGGACTTGTTCATGAGAAAAAGCCCTGGTCTAGGCCTCGAGGAGGGGTGGAGACCCCATTCCCAGGTGCCTTCTTTTCTCTGGATAGATAAGTGCCAGGCTGGAGACTGTTGGATCACTTCCTTTGCTCAAGGAGACTTTCTGGAACTCAAGAGAAAGCCAGGGTTCCTGCAGATGGGGAAGCACATCCTTCTTTGCCCACAGGGAAGGAAACCAGGGGCCAACAGACACCACATCTGGCAAAAACAGTAATGAACATTTGCAACTTTTCTGTAAGGTGGAAATTATTTCAAGATAGAAAGTAAAGAAGAGACACCACATTCCAGCACACGGCTTCACCTCTAAATGCAGTTAACTTGAGAGGTGAAGAAGAGTCTTGCTTGTTTGGATATAAATTGCTCATGACAGGTGTTCCAGAGAAGCCAGGAAGTAAGGCCCATGCATTTAGCTGTGCATGAAGCAGGACCATGTGCACAGAGAGGCTACGGGGAATGGCAGAGCTGCAGCCTCCCTGGGAGGGACTCACAGGCCCACACAACCCAAGACCCCGGCACCGGGTCCCCACCTGGGCATAGGGTGCAGGGACTCCACATGCCAGACTGTGCCAACCCACTGCCTCAGGCCTCTCCAGCAGCACAGCCTGTGCTCACTCACTCCCTGAGGCCAGGTGCACCCATCTCCTCAACCTCATTTACTGGTGTCGGCATACAGGATCCACCATCCTCCTTGCCAGCACTTCTAGAGTACTGAGTACCTCCCAGACACTAGGCCGGGCGGGCACCTCAGCCTGTATAACCACCTAATCCTCACCACTGCTGAGCTGGTGGGAACTTCTACAACTCCGTTTGCTCACACAGAAGCCAAGGCACAGAGAGGCTGTGTAACTTGCTCAAGGCTGTGCAGCGGTCAGGCAGAGCCAGGATTTGAATCTACACAGTCTGTCCCCACAGCCTGCCCCCACTGCTCACCACTGCCCTGCTGTATGTAAGTAAACATGTTCCAGGGTACCCACAATGTAGGCAATTTTTTTTTTATTCTAAGGGAATGACAAGGTTTGCAGGACTGTGGGCTCCCTTAGGGGCCATCCTCAGGAGGTTTTGCTTTCTTGTCCTGCTTGGTATGACCCCCTCAGGGAGCAGCACACATTCTCTATAAAAATGGAGTATTTCAGCCCCCTTTCCAACTGAGTCATTGTTGTGAGGAATCCAGGAGACCCCAAGTGTGACAGTCCTGAGCGGGTTTGGCAGCACCACGAAAGTAAAAAGTGACAGTGTTCTTAAGAAACAGAGGTCACAGTGACCACTGTGTGACAGCATCTCAGGCTGTGGGAGGGGGTTTGACTTCTTAGCTCTGGGTTACTGTGGGGATGGTTGGGAGTTACTGCCATCTGCATGAGTGGCTTAGAAAGAACAATAATGCCATCTTCCTTAATAGCATTTGACAGTCTCAAACGCTGTCTCCTACACTGCTTCCTACAAGCATCATTAGATAGCAGGGCTCCCGTGTTCCAAGAGCAGGGGCTCAGGAAGGTTATGCGACTTGTTAGCGCTCAGGGCCTGGTGGCTCCAGGTGGGGACCCTGCTGGTGGAACCCAGTCTGCTGCTCATCTGACAGCAGTAGCAGTCTCCTCAGGAGATGACACCCCACCTCACACTCTCAGAAGCTCTCTGTGGTATTCCCACCCATTGATAAGGCCGCATGCATAGCAGAAGGATTCTGCGTGTTTGTGTGTCAGGGTCATGGGTACTAGCCTTGCCTTGGGGATTGGACAACTGGCAGTCCATGTGAGGTGTGAAAGCCCTCAGCATCAGAGGGGGAAGAGGTTGTCCATGGTCCTCAGGCCACTGCTAGCTCATCCTTTTGCCTGTAACTGCCGAGCTTTGGACACCAGTGAGTGGGAGCAGTTTCCCTTCACACAGCCACGTGTGGACTGGGTCTGCCTCCAAGTCTGAGGTTTGCCTGGATATTCAGGTAAGGTGGAAATAAAGTAAAATCAGCAGGCAGGAAGCCACTAAGAGCAGTGTCCATCCAACCTTGATGCCCAGGTGGGATCTCTGGGGCAGCTGCAGCACCACCCGGCTGCAGTGTTGAATCTCAGACCCCTTGCAGCCCTGCAGCATCAGAATCTGCTTTTCAGCTAGCTCCCTGGGTGCTCTGTGCACACATGAAAACGTGAGAAGTGTGGGTCCTGTGACCTCCCAGTGACTTTGTACTCAGGCTGTGTTTGAGTCCCCTTGGCAGACCCAGGAAAGGGCTTCTTCTGGGTCTCTCCCTCCTTAAATTCTGACCCTCTCCCAAGTAATGAATGCTGTCTTTAGCCTCACCCTGCCCAAGACTGTGTGCTAGACACTGGGATTCCTTTGCTTTCATTCATTCATTCATTCATTCATGGTTTATTCAACAGTGACCACAAGCTGCTACTGTGTATAGAGACCCTGGGGATGGTGAGAGACAGAAAGGTCCCTGCCCCATTGCATCTTCATCTGCCTGGGACACAGATACAACACACACAATGACACAAAACTTCAGCCTACTTCTTGCATTTCTGAGGGCCACTCCCTCGGGTCTAGCTTCATGCTGGCTATAATGGGGTTCAGGGCAGGCCACCACTAAATATGCCACTTTCGCATATGGCATATTTTAAGTTACTCAAGAAACAGCTGGTGCAAGAAGGACACTCTGACCCTCCTCTGTCCCCCTCAAAGCAGGACATAAATCTCCCATGTGAAAGGTGCCCTTGTACCTGGAGGTAGATACATCCTCATTGCCAGAGTTGGGAATTCAGGGCTGAGAAGGCTGTGTATACAAACCCTGTACTGCTTCACTCCTTTACCACCCCAAGCCCAGGCTTCCTTGTCTTGTCAATTCCTCACTAATTTACCATTTCTCTGTCTAAAAGGTACAAAGCTTCTTGCTTTGGTCACTTGAGTCCCATATTTTTATGCACTCTTATAGGTACAAAACTAAATGGTTTCCCCCCGATTAATCTGTCTTCCATCAATTTACTTATCAGACCAGCCAAAGAACTGAGAAAGAAAGAAGGTAAAAGTTTTCCTTCCCTACAGCAGTTTGTCTTTGGGATGACCTTTGCCCTCAGGGGGCTAGCTCTGCTTCAGTGGACACCTGTCATCACAGTGGCCTCCAGGGGTCCGGCAAGCACTATGGCAGGAAGGAGGCTGTGCTCCATTTTAGTCATCACCTTGGAATACAGAGAGTCACTACCAGATACAGCAGACAGTTGAGTCTCGGTGGCTTTACCTTCTTGATCCAGTTGCTATCCCCCTCCCCCCAGCTCCATCTGACTGCCCTGGACCTATGAAGATGCTGCCTTTCCCTTAAAGGCTGCTTCTCTCTGGGAAGGTGGTATAAGCCCCAGAGCCACACCTCAGGCACTGTCTGCCCTGAATATGTGGGAAGGGGTGGAGGCAGTTGGGCTGGGGAAGACTTTGTAGGAATGAGGGCTTCTGAGTTACCTTTCAAAGCATGTAGAGCATGGGTCCCTCTTGTTCCTGGCCCCTTCCACCTCTACAGCATGCTCACTTGCCAGAGAATTCTCAGAAGGCGGTGCTGGTTGACTGTTTGCCCTCATCCTCATCTGGTTGCAGTGACTGGGGACAGAGGTCCCACGGGCCCCCCAGGCACAGTGCTGTCCTTGTGACCCACACCGCAGGATGGGGGACAGGAGACAGAGATGGTGAGGTCTGTGGCCAGCCCACCCTGGTCCTCAGCACAAGCGCTTTGTGGAGAGGCAAGGCACTGGCAGCTGCCTGTGTTCTGGGGAGGTGGCTCCCCACTCCCTGCCCACCCAACACTACCCTCTTCTCCCCGGCCTCCCACACTCTCCCCTCCCACAGAAGAATGCCTGGGGGAAGGCTGCTGGTGGCCTCCTCCCCACTCATCCACAGGATTCCTTTGCTCCCCAGACTCCCCCGGAAAGGCCTCCACTTGCCACCAACAAAGACAGATTCACTCACCCTCCAGGAGCCTGTGGAGGTCATTATAAGAGCAGCTGAAAACATTTCCATTTGACGTGACTTATGGCTCTCAGGAAGCAACCCCCCCCCATCCCCCATCCCAGTTGGATCATGCTAATTAATGCTACATTGTGAAGAGGTGAACTCATTGTCTTTCATTTCTGTTTGAGTCAAGTCAGTCTCACTGGAAGGCCTACAAGACATCCTGGGACCGTCCATCCCATTGCAGCAGGGAATGGGGACCTTGCTGTCACACCAGCCCATAGGAAGGGCCCTGAGCTTGCCATCTTGAAGTTCTTAGTGATTTTTAAAGGAGACTGCCCCCCCCCCACCCCGCCCCATTTCCATTTTGCACGGGCCTGCAAATTAAATGGCCTGTCCTGTTCTTAGCCACTCTGGCTGGGCAGGCAACGCTGCCACACAGGGCCTGACTACTGGGCTGCCCTGCCCAAGAAAGTGCAGCCAGGGGTCAGGGACAGCACAAGAAAAAGGGCAGAGGTGCTAATGTCTTGCCAAGACTGACAGGTGCCTCCCTGCCTCCCAAAGCTCAAAAGCAGAATCCCAGAGGGACAGAGAAGGAAGGTTGAGAGAAGTCCCTGCAATGCAGTACAGCGGGGTGTCTTAGAGCTTTAAATCACAGCGCATGAGGGTTTTAAAGGGCCAGTCTCTGTTCTTGACCACTGCCCTGAGAAATCTGCACTTAGAGCTCCGAGGTGAAGGTTTCAGGGCCATGACAGGGAAATTGACTTCACCAGCATCACCAATGTCCATATATTCTCTCAACAATGTGATTTTGATTGAAAACATATACACGTCATATATTGTATATATATGTATACATACATACGTATGCATGCATGTGTGGGTATAAAAAACAATTTTTTCTAAGGTCAAAGATCTTTCCTTGTCTGTTGGAGGCACTGTGCTCAGGGGCCAGCAGGCTCCATCCACTAGAATTCACCCCTGGGACAAGTCTAGGGCTCCACCTTTTGCCTCTCAGGTCAGCCTGTGGTGGCCTAGCCTGGGTGAGAGGCCACTGGGGGCTTTGGTCAGAAAATGTTCATCTGATAGCTATACTGTAAAAGGGTTAACAGAATACAGGGTTGATGGGTTCTCAAGGGGGAGCAGGAGGAGCTACCTCCGTGTTCCCAGAATTTTGGGGCAGGTGCAGGGAGGCATGGAGAGGGACAGCTGGGTACAAAGGCCCAAGGAAGTCTACCTGCTCTGCTGGCAAAGCCACACACAGCCCACCAACCCCCTGCCCTGCACAGGAGATCCGTCTGCAGTTGAACCCTCAGGGGGCTCTGCTGATAAAGGCTCTGGTGATTTGAGTTGAAGGTTGAAAATGAGAGTCCCCAAGGTTTAAGTTTTAACTGAAATAATACTCAGGAAACAGACATTCTTGCACAAATAAAAACAGCACATGACATTTATTTTTGATAATTCTAGCTTTTTCTTTGAAGCATCATTACTAATACAAATAAGTGCATCAAACTATTCCAGATTCTGTGGGGAGCCTTCACTCTTCAGCAGCAGAATCGGGAAAGGCAGCACAGAGCAAGGAAAATCAGCATTTTGGACATTTCTGTTCACCAGATCTGTTCATCAGATCTTTCTATTTGACTTACCCTTTCCTGTCAGTTTTCATTTTCCTACGTAGAAACCAGTGCTGATGGTAATTGTTTATGAAGTGCTGTAGACAGCCATGGCCTAAGAACACTCCCTAAACACCAAAATTATTATTATTGTTTGTCAGACTAGGCCCGGGCTTCTTAGAATACTAATTACCTTATTAAGCAGGTGCTTCTGCATTTGTGCAGCGAGAGCTGGGGCTAGAGCCCAAAAGAGGAGGGAAGCTCTCCCCTGCATTTGGAACAGAACATGGCACTTGCATGCTACTGCAGTCTTGATGGCTGCCTCATGAAAATAACATGGCCAGAAAATACACATCTGGAAAGTTCAGAGGGAGAGCAATTATCCTTATCCGGAGCTCCTGCTGTAAAGATATGTGCTCACAGTTTCATTTCTATTTCATTTAATACCTCAAAGCTGAAAGGATCTTGTAGAAGTGATAAAGCCAGGTGAAGCTTTAAAAAGAGTCCCTATTTTTTATTGCCTTCCCAAAATCGACAGAAGGCATTTTTAGGGTGAAATCAGGAAGATAACTGTAACTCGAATGTGTTGCCTTAAATTACATAACGAAGTTTTTCTAGGGCTTTTATATAAACATATAAACATGAAATTTTGTTGAGACATAGTACCAGCCACTCTCCAGCCCTTCAATATGCATGCCATCCATCCTTCTATTTGTCTAATCTGTCCTTCCATTGATCCATCCACCCATCTGTCCAGCTATCCTTTCCAGACATCCATCCATGCATACAATATTAATTAGATACCTACTCTGGACCAGGCTGAACAAACAAATTGTCACAGTCCCTGCCCTGGTACTGTCTCACAATATGGTGGATGCGGGGAGTTGGAAAGCCTGCCCAGACCCACGCAAGGAAGAATGGCCAGTGGTTAGCCAGGAATACATGGAAAGGGAGAGGAAGGAGGATGGGCATGGACAGAGGCTTGAGGAGGTATGTGCCCCACTGGGGCCACTGAACATTGCAGGGCATTCCCTCCAGGTCACTGCTCTGTCCTCTTCTCCAAGCAACAGACAAATGAGCTACTTCCTGAACTGCATTCTGACAAAATCAAGATCTCTTTCTTATTTTCTGCCAAGGGGCTACTGTGCCAGGTTTCTCGCAGCTCATGGTCCTTGTTTCTTTGCTTTCACCAGCTCAGAGATATTTGGAAAGCAACACTTTCAGCCCACCCCATCACCCCCAAATCTGGCCATTCTTCGTGTGTCAAGATCCACTAGAGAGCAGAGCATTGGCACCTTAAAACTGTTCACTGTGTTATGGAGGTGAGGCTTGATTCACAGATGTATCTGAAACATGAAATTTTACCTAACAGCACAACCAAAATGAGAACATAATAAACAATTACTGGAAGACACACTACGAGAATCCCAAGCCCTGTCGGCCAAGTAAAAGACATTAATTTGACGCTGAAGATATCCTTTAAGTAAAGGAAGTTGAAGGAGATAAACCACTTATTGGCACTGGGATCAATAGATCTTAAATTAGCTACAAAGCCGTGGCAAGCAATGAGGCAAGAAGGATCTAAAAATTGTTGCTATTATTATTTGCCCCCGAGGGGCCCTCAGACAGCCTGCTGCTCTCTGAGGATGGTTATTGTGGGTAATTGAGACGGCTCCCACTTGGGTGGCGGAGGCTGGGCAGGGGGGCCTCCCAGACGGGTGTCTGAAAGGAAAGGTGAGCTGAGGGTGTGCAGAAGGCAGGCCAAGGGCATGCGGCTTCTCCGTGTCTCCACCCCCATAGCACCCCCATCCGCTCTACCCTCCACGCCTCTCTTTGAAGTCTGAGCCCAGAGAGATAAGAGGGCCTTTCTCTAAGGAGGTGGCCATATGTCGTGGCCTTTGCACTCCGGGCTCTCTGGTGGCCCTGAGCCTCAGACAGATGCTGGAGATGAAGGCAATTAGGCCTTCTGTTCTATTCATCTTCTGCAGCAAAACCTAACAGTGCCATCATACAACATCCATGTGCAGTTAGGCACAGAGCAAGAGAGAAGCCGCTTCTGAGGCAGTGCGCTCCATCATCGCACACGTGTGATGTGCTGCACACGTTATGGCCCACATGTGGACAGGCACATCCGATGGGGAAGAGTTCAAAATGATTAAAGCTGTGTTCTCAGAGTCTGCATGTCTCCTAAGAACTGATGGCTTACTGTTCTGGTTAATGGCACATATTTTTATGTCCTTATTGTTCTTACTTTTAAAAAAATAATCAGCTTTCTTAAGGTATAATTCACTCACAGTAAAATCCTCATGCTTCCAGGGCACAGGTGGTGATTTCAATACAGTATATACCATGTAACCAGCACCCAATTGTGATACTTCCCAAAGGTCTTCATGCAGCCCTTTGCCATTAGCCTGCCCCTGCTGGGCCACTGTTGATCACTCCAGATGAGTTCTGCTTGTTTCAGCTCTCACGAGTGCAGTCATGCCACATGGGCTCTTTGTATCTGGCTTTTCTTTCACTGAGTGTAATTACTGTGGTTTCTCCAGGCTGTGAGAGCTAGTTCCTCTGTAATGCTGAATAATACCCCATGTATTGAAACACCATGATGTTCATTCATTCGATTTCTTTTTGTAAGATTACATTTTTTTAAAAGTTTATTTATTTATTTTGAGAGAGAGAGAGCATATAAACAGGGGAGGGGCAGAGAGAGAGGGAGACAGAATCTGAAGCAGGTTCTAAGCTCTGAGCTATTATCATGGAGCCCAACGCAGGGCTCAAACTCATGAACTAGGGGATCATAACCTGAGCTGAAACCAAGAGTCAGACGCTTAACTCAGTGAGCCCCAAAGATTATGTTTTAAAAGTGGTTTTTGGTTGTTTCCTGGACCTGGGCAGTCCTGACCACACATCTGTTGTAGGTGACTAAAACATCAGACAGGTTCCAAATGGGGCTGCTCCTGGTCTTGGTCTAAGTCTGCTCTAGACACATCCAGAGGAGGACTTATGGTTGCAGCCACTTTCACTTGTCACCAGAGGGGCCTGGAAGGCACCATCTGGCAGCTTCCACACTGCTTCCATTGAGCTGCTCCCTTTGAGGGGCTCCACATGACCCCTCCATCCTGGCCAGCCCCCCAACTCTGTTGGGGCCTGCCACAGAGATGCTATACACCAGTTGTGAGGGTCCACAGATAAAACCCACTGCCCCTTCCACACCAGCCTGAGCACATGGCCAAAAGGGAAGAGTCGAAGCACAAGAAAAATGACAGCATTTTCCCAGAGCTGAATCAATGGTGCTTTCCAGTCACTTCAGAAAGATTGCTGGTATATTTGCCATGACAAATAACCATCCTCGACAAAATTCTTCTGTCCTAAAATGTCACACAGAACTGGCTCAGAGAAAAAGCAATCACAGTGCATGTGTGTGGCCCTCACTTCTGAGGACACTGTGGTCCTGGGGACCTGAAAGGCTGGGACCTCTTCCCAGACTAGGAATGAATGTGTGCGTCCAGGGGAGTGGGAGACAGGGCTAGATGGTGGGTGTGGGGTTATCAGCAGGTGCAAGACAAGGTTCCCCCACTCAAAGGTTCTCTTCTAGTTAGAGAAAGCAGTGGCCTTTCCTGTGCCCCTTATCTGATGAAAACTCAGCCAGAGCTTAAGAGAAAGGTTTCTTCAGGCATTATGTTTAGGGAGTAGAGCCCCCAGATGTGTTTGCTGCAGGAAGATGTCCTCTTAGGACAATACTCCTGAGAGTATTTATGGAGGGCATACCCAGCACCAGGTCTGTTCGTACACACACTCTTTTTTAATCCTCTGAACCTTGCAAGATAGGCACTCGCTATTCCTCATTTAATTTGTGAGCCAATGGAGGCTCAGAGAGGTTGAGTGATTTGCCTGAGGTCACACAGACAGAGGTGGGAGAGCTTAGGCATAAACCCAGACTTGCTTCACTTCCTACCATTCTGCTCAGCCTAGGAACAGGGGTCCCAGGAGCCACAGAGGAAGCCACAGAGAGAGTGGGGAGTGGACAGGGTGAGAGAGGCAAGTCAGTAAAGGAGCCTGGGGTCGGTGCAAGGTGGACTGGGCTTCATCTAACTGTTGCAGGCCTGTGAGAGCTGGATGGTTCTTTGGGAGGCCAGCAGTCTGTGTCCCCCACTGGCAGCCCCACTGAGTAGGCCTGTTGTGATGAGTGAGACTCCGTTCCCCTTCCACAGGGGGGCCCTTGAAGACGCCTGGAGGTGTATGGTTCCGGCGAGTTCCTGTTATCTCCTCTCCCCTTTCAACATCGCGCCAGCTCCATGGATGCTTAACTCCTGGGTACTCCTGCAGGAGTTTGGACTCCCTTGAAGAGTTCATGCCCTGAGAACCTGGATAGGCGGGCACTGAGAAAACCTACCAGCAGCAACACAGACATCCTCATGTGCCCAGTCTTTGAAGTCTGAGTTTGTTCCTGAGCATATGGATCGTTTCCCTGCCCTTGATCCTGGGATCAGCCACTCCTCCCACCTTAGTCCTTAGTCTCCTGACGTGGAAATGGCCTAGCACAGGTGGTGTTTCTGTGGGCTGGTGACCCGGACAGTACAGGGCCAAGAATGCATGCCCGGTAACCCCTGGGAGGCCCCTTACCCTGAAGTAGAGTCCCACCATTAAGCAAGCAACTTGTACATTTGGATCCTTCCTGTTAAACTCGGGGTCTTGTTCTACCAGTTTGAAAGAGGACTCTTTTTTTCTGTTCTTTCTTCAAGCACAGTAACAGGTGAGCCTTGGGGAGGATGAACTACCAAAGGCCCCTTATAGGTTCATCAAGGGTTCCCCAGTCGAAGCTGGTCTGACAAGCCTTGGGGGAGAGTGAGGGGTTTGTGTCCCTCAGCGCCCGGGGGTCACTGGTGTAGAGACTGAAACCTCTTCTTGATGGCTTCATTCATTCCTCATGTGGTTAAGTTACACATGAATATGACATAGATGGCTGTCATCATGCTATATTCATGCTCCTACCCTGTGCCTTTCTTCAAAAAGCAGGAGCTGGAGTCACTGCGGAAGTGTTGAGTATCCTTTTTTAAAGGCAACTGAAAGTAGTACATTGCCCCAGCTGAGACAGGTAGCAACTAGTCTAGGTGATCCAGAATCAAGGTGAGGAGAGCCACCACAGGCTTGGGAGTGCCTGCTCTCTGAACAAGATTTTCCGAGCCAAGACTAAGGCGTATTTTCCTGGGCTGGTATGTGGAAGAACAGCCCTGTTCATCCTGGGTGCTGGTGTCTGCTCTCTAGGCCATGGGCCAGGGGCTTCTCAGGGTCTCCCTTCTGAGAGGATGTACAGTGTGTGCCATGCAGGGCATCACAGGCCTGCAGGACAGGGCTGGCTGCTATCCAGCCAGTGCTGCCCCAGGCCTGGGCTGAGTGCCAGTAGCCCAGCTGGGTCTGCCACAGGGGGCATTATCCTCTGCCGGTGATGGTCCTGAGACAGAGACTGGTGGCCTTCTGCAAGATCTTGGTGCCTCAGTCATCTTATGCCTAAAATGGGGACACAGGGCTCCCTGCCTGCCCACCTCTTTGATATTAGGATAAGATGCTTTTATGTAGAAGCATTTTTTTAAAAGTTTATTTTGGGAGAGGCAGAGACAGCATGACTAGGAGAGGGTCAGAGAGAGAGGGAGAAAGAGAATCCCAAGCAGCAGGCTCTTCAATGTCAGCATGGAGCCTGACAGGGATGGGTGGGGGGGGGGGGGTGGCTCAAACTCACAAAACTGCAAGATCATGATCTGAGTCAAAAACCAAGAGTAGAATGCTTAACTGACTGACCCCTCCCCCACACACACCCCGCTAGCACCGCTGTGCAGAAACGTTTTGAATGGGAAGGCTTGATGCAGAGGGTGCTTACTAAGGAGTGTGCATACACAAGTACCATCCAGCCATACAGCAGCAAACACTCTTTTGCTCAATGGGAATGGTATTTTCTTTGAGAAAATGTAAAATAGACTGGCCAAGCCTGCAAGATGTTGGACATGGAGCCCATACTGTTGGCTTAACCTAAAATAGCTGTTGCTCTCATAATGTACGAAGCAGGGCCTCCTGGATTGACAATGGGCTGTGGCTACACTGGAAAGGATTTGGACATTCATGCACTCAACAGACCTCAAGAAAGATGTACCGTGCTCAGTGCTGGGCAGGATGGGCACTGTCAGGAGTAGGCACCAGTCTGTTTGCCACATCAGCCCACAAGGCAGTCCTGCCACAGTCCCCACTGTGTAGATGAGGCAACTGTGGCACCCTGCAGGGATCTGACCTTCCTGAGGTCACAGGGCTGGGCAAAGTGGCCAAGCCAGACACCTGACTGCAGAGGCCATACCCACAGGCCAGAGATGTGGTCTGCACCCTTGAGGAGCTGACATCTGGGGAAGCCTACAAGCTCTGTGACATGAGCACAGTGCCCATGGTGTCTCTGCTTATTGGCAGCTCCAACATTTCCCCTGGTACAAGGAGGGGAGGGTTTTTAGGATCCCCATGTTATACCAATTTGGTGATTGCAGGTGACTACCATGCCTTCTCAACCAGAAAGTGCATGGGTACAGTGGTAGCTTTCTGACCCTGGAATATTGTAGGGAACTGTGACAATATCCTGTTGTGACAATGCCTGTTATGAAGTAGCCTCACTCTCTGTGCCCAGGGAACAGGGGTCCTCATGTGGGACGAACGGCTGTGTGGCCATCAGCCAAACCAAGGCTGTATGTGTGGGTGAGCCCCTCCTGAGCCCACTCCCTCAAGTTCTTGTTCTAGTGGAACACTGTTTATTCCAGGGGCCAAAAAGGAATGCTATGCCAATGCATCCAAGTACACAACATTTAAAGACACCTTTTATTAGGTGTTTCATTACATATTTCACTACTCTGGCACTCTTAATGCCATTTATTCCCATGCCAAGAGCCCTAAGATGATGCCAAAATATTTGGAACTAGAGTGTGCTGGTAAAATTTAAAAAATACATTTAAATCCTGGAAACCTGGTAATTAGAAAAAAAATATTAAATTCTTAAACAAAGAAAAAGTCTCTAAGTTTTTAGGGGAGCTGATCAGAGGTCAGGATAGAAAGAATAAATCTTAGTTTATTTGGACCACCAGAGTTTTAAATGTCAACCACCAAGAATACCAGGAAAAAGAATTAGAAATGATTTAAAAATAAAAATCCAGCTAATAAAAATACTGACCTATATTTATCTTCAAATGCCATGGATCCCAAATGGAGAAACAAAATATGGTATACGCCTGCAACAGAATACTATTTAGCATTAGAAAGGAAATTCAGACGCGTGCCACAACCCAGGTGAACTTGAAGACTTCATGCTGAGTGAAATCAGCGAGTCATCCAAGAACAAACGCTGTATGACTTCACTTATGTGAGGTCCCTCGAATGGTCTGATGCACAGAGACAGAAAATAGGATGGTGGGCACCAGGGGCTGGGGGAGCGGGTATGGTGAGCTGGTGTGTAACGGGGACAGGGTTTCAGTTGGGGAAAATGAGAGAGTTCTGCTGGGCTGTGTTGATCGCTGCACAGCAGTCTTTGTGAAGCCTCTGCCATCCTTGGGAGTTTTGCAGAACAGAGTCTGGAGATGCTGGCTTGGTCAGGTGTGTGGGCCTAGCAATTGTGCAGGTCTGCCAGGGCAGCTGCTCTCCTGCTTGGCCACCTGTGGCCCCTCAGGGGCAGCAGGCCATGCCCATGTAGGTTTAGTGAAAAAGAGCAGGGACTTCCCATGTGTCAGTACAGCCGTGTGGCTAAGTCTCCTAGGAAGGGTAAACGCACAGAAAGGGGAGAGGAGTGCCTCCAGAAGGCCTTGCCTGACTAGCTTCACAGGGCAGATGTGACGTGTGAAGCTTTGAAGTGGAGAGGGGTGGGAATTGTGAGTAAAAGCTTAAAAGGCCAGGACAAGGAAGACTTTGCAGGAGGGGCAGAGAGCGCGGGTTTGAATATAAGTCAAACACATTATTAGTTCTTATCAGACAGATTCGGTGCTTACTAAGCCTCAGCCTCAGGTCAGAGAGAAGAAACAAGGATCCCGGAGCCCTATGGGAGCTGAGTTGCATCCTAGTGGGGGCCATGGGAGGGGAAGGTCAGACTGCAAGGGCTGAAGCTTAACAGAGCTTTCTCATGATGGGGATGATCCCACCCTATCCTCCCATAATGACTCTTCCTCTATCTAAAACACAATCAACTAGACTGATGCCTCCCAGCCACTGTGTGCATTTCCTCACTCCATTTCTTTGCATCATTACTGGAAGCATCTATCCTTCAGGCATGAATGAGTCAGCCACTTGGGACAACCTCCAAATGCTTGTGTCTTTGAGGACACGTCAGCCTCCTCCTCCAGGCAGTCCTCCACAGGGCCTGTGGACTACAACTCCCATATGATCCAGCAATTCCACTACTGGGTATTTACCCAAAGAATACAGAAACACTAACTCAAATGGAGACTGATGAAGGAGAATGGGGCAAGCTGAAGGCAAAATATAGGCTAACAGCACTTCCCCAGGTGGGATATGTGTGATATTCCTCAGACAATCCTGGCTACCCAAGAACAGAGGAAAGAGGTTCAAGTGCTTGCCATGGCAATGTGGGAAACTAAGGCAAATGAAAAATTAAATTCCCTTACTGCCTATAGTGAGTGCCATTGACAAGTCCTTGAGACCGTTAGAGTGACTTCCCTCTAGGAGCTCAGCTGCCTTCGTGATGCAGCTAGGGGAAAAAGGGAATCTTAGCTTAACATTATCCCAACCTCAAAGACCCTGTAAGTTTACTTCCTTTATTTCAACTCCCCCAAGATATATGCTGGCAATCATACTCCAAGCTATGGCCTCCCAATATACATCTGAAGGGCCTCATGACTGAGGTTTTACTAAATGGTAATAAATGGCATTTCCCTAGCAACAGCTAGCCCCTCAAGGTCCTGGAAGCTTTGCTTCTAAATTTCCTTAGAAACTTTACCCCTAACCCCCTTCCAACCTGAGGATATATAATCAGTTACCTCTCATGATGCCAGTGCAGCTCTTCTTGCCCATGGGTACTGTCCCCATGCTTTAATAAAATCACCTTTTTGCACTGAAGACATCTTCAAGAATTAATTCTTGGCTTTTGGTTCCAGGCCACCCCATCATCACCCCAAAACTTCATTAGATCAGGCACCCCTTTGTTTACTGCAGCATTATTTACAATAGGCAAGAAATGGAAATAACCATGTCCATCAATAGATGAATGGATAAGGAAAATGTGATACACACACATACACACACACACACAATTGAAATACTGTTCAGCCACAAAAAAAAGAATGAAATCTTACCATTTGTGAGGACATGGATGGACCTCAAGGGCATTAGGTTAAGTGAATTAAGTCAGAGAAGATAGAGAAAGACAGATACCATAGGATCTCACTTCTATGTGGAATCAAAACAAACAAAACCCTACCTCAAATTCATAGATACAGAGAACAGAATGGTAGTTGCAAGAGATGGGGGGTGGGGTGGGGGGCAGGGAAAACAGTGACAGAAGTGGGTGAAGGGGGTCATAAGATACAAACTGCCAGTTATAAAATGAGTGAGTCCTGGGGATGTAATTACCTCATGGTGACTGCAGTTAACAATACTGTTATTGTATATTTGAAAGTTTCTAAGAGAGTAGATCTTAAAAGTTCTCATTATGAGAAAAAAATTAAACTGTAATGATGAAAGTTAACTAGGTGTTTTGTGGAGATCAGTTTGCAATAAATACATATATGTATCGAATCATTGTGTTGTATACTTAAAACTAATATAATGATATATATCAATTATATCTCAATTAAAAAACTTAAAGTAAAATGGTCTTTGAGTGAATTGTTCTCAAAAGAGACTATTTTATTTTATTATTTTTTATTAAAGTAGGTTCCATGGCTAGCATGGAGACCATGACCCTGAGATCAAGACTTGAGCTGAGATCAAGAGTTGGAAGCTCAACCAACTGAGCCACCCCTAAATAGACTATTTTTTGTTGTTGTTTTAGAGAGAGAGAGAGAGAGAGAGAGAGAGAGAGAGAGAATCTTAAGCAGGATCCATGCTGAGTGTGGTATGGGAGCTTGATCCCATAAGCCTGGGATCATGATGTGAGCTGAAATCAAGAGTTGGATGCTCAACCAATTGAGCCACCCAGGGGCTCCAGAGATTTCTTTTATTTATTTATGTATTATTTATTTATTAAAACAATTTTTAAATGTTTTTATTTATTTTTGAGAGAGCACAAGTTGGGGAGAGGCAGAGAGAGAGGGAGACACAAAATTTGAATCAGGCTCTAGGCTCTGAGCTGTCAGCACAGAGCCTGATGCGAGGCTCGAACTCACAAACCATAAGATCATGACCTGAGCCAAAGTCAGACACTTAACTGACAGAGCCACACAGGCACCCTGAGATTACTTAAAAAAAATTTTTTTTTTAATGTTTTACTTATTTTTGAGAAAGAGAGAGACAGAGCATGAGCAGGGGAGGGGCAGAGAGAGAGAGAGAGAGAGAGGGAGACACAGAATCCGAAGCAGGTTCCAGGCTCCGAGCTGTCACACAGAGCCCGATGAGGGGCTTGAACTCACAAACCGTGAGATCATTACCTGAGCCAAAGTTGGACGCTTAACCAACTGAGCCACCCAGGCTCCCCATCCTGGGATTACTTTTAAAATAGAGGGCCTTACTACATTTCTTTCATGTACTATGGATTCCTTTACTTTTGCCAGTGTGAGAAGTAGCAAAAGTCTTTATTGAAAATATTCCAAAGACTTCACACACACACACACACACACACACACGTGTGCACGTCCACACACGCACACAGGCACACATGCACACACTTGGAATGTCCACTTAATGTTAGTAATGGTTGTTTCTGGGTGAGAGAATTAGGGATATTTTTCTTCCTTTCTTTTTTACACTTTTCTACATTGCTTGAATTTTTTTTCTATGAGCACACGCTATTTTGAATAAAGAGAATAAAATAATTCTTCTAATAGAAAAAGCGAAGGCACACAAAATATTTGATGAGTTTGCTCTCTAGTTAATGGGAAAACATGGCTGTCGTGAGCCTGGCCATCCTGTCCTTACAAATAGCTGTGTTAGGCTAGGGCCTGGGGGCCATCACTTCAGAATGACCGCCTGGTGCATCCATTTACTCTAAGTAAATATCATCTTTCTGCTGTCATAGATCCTCAGAAACCAGTGCACAACTTGTGATTAACTTTATCATGAGAACATGTTTTTCCCTAACAACTGTGATGAGATTCCCACTCTTGCCCCATCAAATAAGAATAATCTGAGGGTCGAAGACTCATCTGGGGCTTCAGGAAACAATCACACCAGCCAGAGAGCCCACTTGGGGGATGGCCTTCCCCACCCCCCTTCAGACCCGTATGCCATATGGAAAACGGATGTTCTCATTTCTTCTCAAACACCAAAGAGTGACTCACTTGAAATAATGATGTATGTAGCTTATGATTTATCATGGGCTAGGTCTTCATGCCACCTTAGAAGCAGATGTGACTGGAAAATGACCTCAGAATAATATGTCCCTTCCAAATTAAAGATTCTATTGGCTCACTGAGGCTCATGCCCTCATTTCCTTAGGTTTTTGAAGAAGCTAGTGTGTCTGGGAGTAGGTGGAATGCATCCCTCTGTAGCTGTGGAGACTGGGTGTAGCAAAATGGACAAGTCAATGACCAGATGTTGTATTCACTGAGCTTTCCCTGGTGTGGGGAGGCAGCACTGATGGTGTAATTCTGATCACAGGACAGAGCTTTCCAGCTGGGGAACTGAATGCTACAGGCATAGTGAAATACCCAACCCTACAAGGCAAAGCAGACAATAGACCTCTGAGATCTGTATTTCTTTCATAACGGCTGAAGCCATTAAGAGCAGGTGAGCCCAGCCAGGGCCAGATTAATTAGGGAGGTGTAAGTGACTGTTTATTCCTTCATGTTTCAGTGTAACGTGACTGAAGATAGGATAGTGTGTAACTCCCTACAGCATGTCAGCAGGGCTCTGAGTGGCGCTTCTGAAGTGTCACACTGCCATTTGGCCTCACCTCTGTTCTTTTGGAACTTCCTCCTGCCCTCGCTCCCTTCTCAAGTCGTGTTCCCCGAGAAACTCCTTGAACTGGAGACTAAATTAGAAAACATTTGTCAGGGAGAGCTTTGGGGATCAACATTTGTGGGTGTGAGAAGTTGGGTTGCAATGCAGTCCCAAGAAAGACCTCAAAGAGGTGGGTAGGACCTACAGAGTTGTCCTGAGTTGGAGCAATGGGACCAGGGCTTTCCACCTCCACATCAGCCAAGCACTGGATGTGTGATGCCCCCTGGAAGGTGGGGGTGACCTTGATGAGGCAGTCTTCTTCCCTCAAGGACCGCTGCCAAGTTAGGGGACTCAGCTGCGAGCCATCTACCATGCATCATCCCAGTCTCAGGCGGGGGGCACACCACAGGCTCTAGTGTACTGCCATTTCTTGTGCTTGCTCCCAGGCTGATAACCACCTACACTGGGGGTTTCTCAGCATCCTGAAGGGATTCTATGTAGCTTGGTGCTCCTCCTTAATGGACTCTTATCACAGGGGAGGCCCCTCTTTCCCATTCCCCAGTCACCCACAGGACTTGTGTGTTCAGAATCATCTTGACATCCATCTTGAGCATATGTATTGGCTTCTGAACCCTAATTCCAGTGGCCATACCATAGTCCTGGTACTTGAGAAACCCTAAACTTAGCAGATAATCACAAATAGCTGAACCATCAGTTATTTCTGTTATCTGGGTAGCCCTGTGTCTGGGGTCAGAAAAAAACTCAAGCAGAAAGGCCAGGATGTCTTATGTGATTATTATGCTAACAGGTAGTGAACTTCAGAACTGAGAGGAATTCAATATAAAGCACATCTTGATGGGAGAGGTTAGTCTTATCAGAGTTTAAATGTGTGCTTGAAATTCTTTCCTTCAAAATCCTACAGGTAATTGTGTTCATAGATATTGGCACATAGATAGAGATAACATGGTTTAGAGGAAAGAGCACTGGACCAGGGTGGTGCTTTCCTTTCCAGAGGCTTCAATTTCTTTAACTATAAAGTGAGCATATTATAGTAGATACTTCTAAACGTTCTTTCTTCTCTACCAGTCCATGAGATTCTCTTAGAACTATGATATTCAGTGAAAGATTTTGCCAACACAATTACAAAAATAAATGCCTGTGTTATGTTATGGACTACCTTATTATATCCTGATTAATTCAACAAACATCATCCTCCCAGAGGCTGCTGGGATACCAAAAGGAATACAAAAATGAGTAAGACACAGACTGGCCCTTGAGGCTCTTACAGCCTAATAAAAGGGCTTAAATAGTAGGCAAATGATCTTGAAAGCAGGACCAAGAATATTTCCATAAGAAAGCACAAACATGGGTTTGTTCTTGTTGTTTGCTTTGCTCTTTTGTTTGCTTTTTGGGAGGAGATCAAAAGGGAGAAATTACATTGCTAGTTGGGCACATTGAGGAAAATTTCATGGATAGAGTGACATTTGATATTGTCTTAAGAATGTGAGGCAGGAAAAAGAATTTTAAGTGTGGGCATGATGCATAGAAGGGCTAGGGTGGGGAGGTAATAGGTGGTGCTGGGGTGGTTTGTTTATTGCTTTGGTTGAAAAGGTGTGTTTGCATGAAGAGTATTGGGTGATCAGGCTGGAAGGTAGTTTGGAGACTGATTGCAAAGGGCCTTAAATATTAGGATTTGGTTTTCATTAACTAGACAAGGGTTTTCTGAACAACAGGAAAACATGATGTGTGTGTTTTTTTAAATCTCTCTTCTTCAGATTTGATTATTTAAATTGATCTGAATTCAATTCACTGCCTCTTTTTTCTAGTCTCCAAATGGTGTTAATCCCTCTGGTGAGTATTTCATTTTAGATATTGTACTTTTCAGGTATAGAGTTTCCTTTTTAAAAAATAATTTCTCTTTCTCTGCTGAGAACAGCCATCTGTTCACTCATTGTGTCCAACTTTTTCTTTAAATCACTGAACATGTTTTATATTAAATGTCCTAAAGTCTTTAATTCTAACATCTGTGTTGTCTTTGGGTCTGTTTCTATTGACTAACTTTTTCCTGAATTATTGGTCAAATTTTCCTTTTTCTTATGTCTGGTAGTGGTATTATTGTATGCTGGACATTATAATGATGTGTTAAATTACTGGCACATTCTCTTGAAACCATCAGGCTTGGCTTCATTCTTTATTAAGGCAGGTCTATTTAACTTTTTGTCTTTAGTCCTAAGGCATGATCCTTATACTGAAGGCATAGACTTTTAGGGGTATCAGTTGATAGCCTGAAGTTCTCAGTGAGGCTTCTCCAACCTGGTTGGGCCAGTAATCCAAACTTCCCCAGCTCTGTGAGACTTCTGAGGTCTGTTCAGCTCATAGCTGTTTAGGAGCTACTCTTTGCTGAGTTGTGCTGAATCTTGGCCAAGGATCCATGCAGAACCCTCATGCAAGTAAATGGGGATCCTTTCAGTGTAGCTCTTTTCTACTTGGTGTTTTGTCCTACAAATTCCAGATAATTTTTCAGCCCCAAATTCCAGTATCTGCCTTTCAATCTCAGTGATATAGCCTCTCTGCTTGGCCTCACTCTGGTCAAGAAAGTGCCTCCCAGCAGAAAGCTGGGTGATGAATGTATTTCTCTTAAGGATCATGGTCTTGTGTTGTTGGTTGCCCAATGCCTGAAAACAGTTGAAGTTGCCTCTTATATTTGTCCAGTTTTGAAGTTGTTTTTGGAAGGCCAGGACAAAGTAAGATGATATTTTAGGAAAATTAGTTTGATGGTGTCTTTGCAGGACAGCTGTGAGTGATGAGACACTGGAGGTGGGCATATGAAAATAAGGACCTAAAGTAGGGTGGTGGCAATGGAAACAAAAAAGAAGCATCTAGAAAACAGGTGGAAGGGGGCAAGCTGGACAGAAGAAAACGGTTCTGAGTCTTTTCTTTGCTCTTTTACCATCAAATGTTTGCCCAAGAATCAACTGAAGGTGAACCAGAATGGTTGGTACAAGGGACAAAGAACATGGATATTCTCTGAAATAATGCTTTTCTATAAACTATTAATGGGACACAAAAGATTGCCAAGATCCTTGTACTTCTCAGCTCCCTCCTGAAAAGCATGATAAAAATTCGAGGGTCAGAAAAACAGAATTAAAGGAGTCCCTCTCTGTAAAAGGCTGTATCCTCCAAGACTTCTTACTATTGTCACTCAGGTAAGTTGATGAAAAAAAGTAACACTTGTCATCCACAACTCCTGCACTACCTCCTTATAAGATCCTTCAGTTACGACAGCCCAGAGAGCACAGGAAGCATTTCTATAGCATGAATTCTGTGTCCTGGACCATTTTCTCTTCAGAAAAAGAATCCCACTCCAGAACCAGCAGGAGGATGGGTAGTGTGCTGGGCAGATGATTATGGATCAAGACATATGATATATGGGCTGAAATTTCTGTTTATCATTTGAATGGTTTATTACTTAATGGAATTTCACAGATGTTCTGAAGCCAACCTGCCCTCTCTCTTCCAGGTTTGGAGACCCTGCTAACTTTGGGTTAGTATGGCCCCTACCCCATCCATGTGGCCATCAGCCCAGAATCTATGCTTGGAAAAAGACTTCCTACCAACTCCTCTTGGCAAAAGTGGGAACCATATGATTTGTCTTTCCATTTTAGTCAGTGCTTTTGTCACTCAGACCTGTGTCTTGTATAGGGTTTTGCCAAGCCCCTGAATTCTGTTCTTACCTGTTTCCTCTACCCATTCCCTCAGTGATTTTGATTCAGCAATCTGTCACTAAGAAAATAATTTTATACAGAAATTCATACAAGGTTGTGAGTAATTGGTACCTTTTCTTAGGGAGGCACTCACAAACTGATTTGAGTAATAGCATTAGAAGGTGATGATTAGACATATAGGACCCTGAAGTCAGATTTCTGGGGTTCAAATTCTGGCATGATCATTCACTAGCTGATGACTTGAGGCAAATAATTTAATTATCTCTGTGCTTAAGTTTTCTCATTAGTAAAATTACGACATTAATATATCCTATCTCAGAATGCAAAGATTAAGTGAGATGATATATATGAAGTGCTAACAGTTGTTGGTGCATAGTAAGTGTTAACAAATACAAGCTATTTTCCAGTTTTGGAAATTTTTTGCAATGGAAAAATTGGAAAGAAAAGAAAAATAGGAGAAATAGAAATCATAAGCCATCCATTTGATGCATTTTCTTTCAGTCTTTTATTTGCAATAGATGTCTTTAAAAATGAAATTAGGATAGCAGTATATACGTTCCTCCTTTGCCTTTTCCTTCCCTACAGCTTTAACTATTATAAACTACATTCTTTTTAATGGGTCCAAACTATTCCATTGTATGGATGGACCATAATTTAATCAACAAATCCCCTAATATCTGACCTTCAGGTCATTTCCCAATTTTTACTATTATAAATACTTTGCAATAGCATCTTTATGCCTGTTTGATGATATTCTAATTATAAATTCCAAAAAGTGCAATTATGAAGTTGAAGGGCATGATGTGTGAGAATGGTGCCTGTATAGGCATCCTGTAAAACCCAGAAATGACTTTTGGTTTAGTTTCGGGTAAGAACACAGTTTTGTTTTGAATACTGGGTGTTCTTGATGCCACTCAAAGCACTTCATGTCTTCTGCCTACTGTCCACCATCTGTGTACTAAGTCCTTCGGATAGGAAGGTTTTGACATCTGTTAGTCCCTTCCAGTAGACACTGCACAGGGCGTAATGCAAGGGGTCCCATGGGGGCTTTTCTGGCTGGACGTGTATTACCTGGCTGACTAACATTCCCTCTGTAGATACCTGATTATGGGCAGCTCCTTCCACCTGCTCAGCTACCATCCAGCATTGCCAGAATTTGCTGAAAATCTTTGATTTATGATTTGCTTTGCATCTTCTTCCTTGCCCTGGACTTTTGCTATTAGGATCTCAGGTTTGTAAAGCCCAGCAGAAAAGGTGATGACTCTAACTGACTGTCTCTGCACTAGGTTAGGTTCTACAATCTCCCCAGTCCTGTTTCCTGAGTGATGAGTGGCGTGGTTGCCACTGACAGCTGGTTCCAGCCACTCCAGGTCTCCATGAAATATCCTCGTGGGCTCCAAGGCAGTTGCTTTCAACTGGTTTCTGGAGGCAGATGAATGCCCACATTCTTTTGTTTAGAGACAGAGGCAATCCCTTTTATGCTCTCACTTGGAGACCACAGGTCTTAGTCACCAGGTCAGGAAGTCATGGGCAGGGCAGCTGATGTTGCCGTTGCAGTACCCTTCATCAGTTCTATTTGGATTTCCCTCATAACGGTCCTTCACACAGAGGCTCTATGTGAAGTGGCCTGGCTGTGTTTCGTGTCCCCAGGGGGCCAGATGGTCCTGCCAGCCTCTACCTGCCATCCCGGGTTCCTCGAGGCCTACCCTGTGAGGAGGTCCTCAGACCAGAGCCACACACCTGGATACATTTCAGCGAAGTGAGGAGAGATGTGTGGTGCCCCTGACTGCATTTCAAGCATAATTGACAGGGCATTACACACCATTTGATGTCCAAACCTCATCTTTCACCAGGCCTGCAGGGGAAGGCTGGTGGAGGGAAGACACCTCATGATCCTCATTTTTTAATGCATCTGAGGTGTTCCAAAGGAAAGGATATTTGTTTTCCCTTTTGCTCTTCTAATTGATGCAGCTGTTGCCCAGCCTCATCTGCATTAAGCTAAATATTATGTCTTTGTAACGTTTTTTGATCTTCATTAATTATAGCTCAGGAAAGCTGACAAAGGCAACCTGTCTCTTTAATATAAACAAGATTAATTGCACGGTTCCTGCAGAAAATGAACTACCAGCAGTTTAACAAAAAATGTTTGTCTTTAAGCAGCCTTTGGATAAAAAAAAAATTAAAACTGCTACAGGAAGTGCCAAAGCTGCCAAATTACCATGCCCGTGAGCCTCGCCCTCATTATCAGACTAAACGAACGAACGCACACACCCCTGCACTTTCATCCTCCTCCAGGCCCAAGGAAAAGAAAGGCGGGAGGGAAAAAAGCACCTTTATACAAAGAAGTGTCTCTGAAGTCTGGAATGCACCCTGACTGTTTGAAGACAAGATTTATACCTGACACCTTTCCTTAAGCTCATTGTTGAGACTCGTCTGTTTTCAAATCAACCGCAGACTGACTGCTTGAGGTACTTCATCTTATAACGACCACATAATCTAAGATAAATACACAAGGGATTGCTATCACTTTCATTAATAACCATGAAATATTCCTTCCTTTAGCAGGTTAAAAAAAATAAAAACAGGCAAATGCACCCAGTGGGCTGAGGTTGAAGGTCTGCAGGGAAGGGCTTACTTAGAGCAGGGAGCAGAGGGTAGAGGGTGGGGACAAGGGCAGAGGACAGAGGGCAGACAGTGGAGACAAGGGCTGGGGACAGAGAAGGCAGAGGTTGGGGGCAGGGGGCAGAGGATGGGGACAAGGGCAGGGGACAGAGGGCAGAGGGTGGGGGCAGGGGGAAGAGGGTGGGGAAAAGGGCAGGGATAGAGAGCAGAGGTGAAGGCAGGGGACGGGGGGTGGGGGCAGGGGGCAGAGGATAAGAAGCAAGGGGCAGAGCACAGAGCAAAGTGTTCAGAAAGACTCAGACACAGAGTGCACAGCACACAGAGGGCGGGAAGGGCAGCTGGAGGGCAGCTCACAGCTGCTCCAATGCTTCAGGACCCTCACTTAGAAACCACAAATTCAAGAGTCGGGCACTTCTTCCTCTTGCCCTCACCCTGGAGTCAGAGGCTGAACTGTAGTTCTTTAGCCTCTGCAGGTGACATTGCCTGAGGTATTGGGTGCCTCAGGAGACCTAAAAGCCCAAGAGAGGGGCTTTGATTGGGATGCTGTGACCTTAAGGCCCATCAGAAAGACCAGTGCGGGGAGTGGGCTCTCCAGGTGCATGGCTAGCTGAGAAAAGACATCAGGTTTGGGACAAGATGACAGCATAGTTGTGAAAGAACTTGGAAACTACAGCCCCCTAATGAAATACCACCCTTCTCTGGCCAGTCCATATGAAGCGGCTCCCCAGAGGGAGGCTGATGCAGTTGGAATTGGCACCCACCTCACGGAGAATGGGACACTATGCTCTCAAGATCATGCTTAGAAAAGGGGCAAGAGCCAGAGAATCATTTGTGTCAAATCTATCTCTCTGTGGCTTCCCTGGAACTCCTGATTCCAAGAATATGTTGGAATCGTGCCTAATGGAGTGTGTGTATGGGGGGTGGGAGTGGAGGTAACTCAGGTGAAGCAAAGGCTTCTGTGAAGCCAATGAAGTCATTTTGAGGCTAAGTGTGGGGAGAGGGCTGATGTGCTCCATGGAAGCCCATGGCCTGGGATCAGGGGACTCACACAGCCTGGTGGGTAGAGGAGAAGCAGACCTGAAGTTGGCAATTAGCTTTCCTAGTGAGCAAGCAGATGGAAAGGAAACTCGAGTTTCCTGGTGTCTGTGAGACAGAGGATGTAGTGAGCCAGACGCCTGGAGGTGAGTCTTAAAAATGGAAACCAAACTGCCGTTTAGCTGGTGTTGAGAAAGCCCCAGGAAGGTGGGGCGTGGAGAGAGGGAGCTAGCCAACCTTGGCGTGCAGAAGCTAAAGTATCATGTTCCTAGGCAAGAGAAGGCTGTCTCCTGGAGTTCCCCATGCTCTGGTCCATTCTGGGGTCGTCCTGGTTTATCATGACCTGAATACTGAATCTCTCAATGCTTGGTTCTCTGTGATGTTCAAACATGTGGTGACATGACTCACATGTAAGGTTTCCCAAAGGCCTTGGTTCCTGCCATTGTCACTGGGCTGAGGGGGGAGCTGGGGCCTCACACACTCTGGGGCATCCAGCTAGGCGGGCACCTCATGGGCGCACCCTGAGCACTCAGCTTTGTGTGCCTGGCAAACAGCTGCCGGACCAGTGGGGCAGTCACAGGTGGGGAAATGGCCTCACAGAAGTGACCAAGGCTGAGGCTTTCCTCAGACTATGTCTGCATGTTATTCCACAGCTTGACATTGTATGAAAATGAGGAAGATGTGTCCTCCAAGACCAACTTTTGCAACGGTCTGTCTCCATGTACTTGAGTCTCTTGAACACTGTACACATAGGCACATACACATATAACTGGAATAAAATATTTACCAAACACCCTTTCTACATGATATTTTCCATTATGTGATAACAATGCTATACTATGTATTCTGGTCATTAAAAAAATAAACACTGGTCTTGACCCACTGTATCAATTTCACGATGCACTAAGGGGAGGCAATTGGCAGTATGAGGAAATGCTGCCCTCCAGGGAGAGAAGAGGGGTGCCCTTGACTAGCAACCAGGATGGAATTCAGCTCATGGGAGGGACTTACTGATGTGACACAGTGCCAAGCAGACTGGGAGTCAGGAGGGTGGGTTCCAGTTCTGGCTCTGCCTGAGTACCTTACCAACCACCAGTCTGTCTGGGCTCATTCTCCACTGGTGGGAATCACTGCAATTGATGATTACCCAAAATTCTGTGTACTTGGGACCTGACTTGACACTTTCCTGGGAGACTGAACAAAGAACAGGTGATCGGTACCTTAGAATTTTTAGTGGAGAATAGGTTAAGCTCACAAGGTGAAGTGAGTGCCTTTATGTATCACTGTTATGCTCCTCAAAATACTCGATATCAGACTCTCAGAGCCAGATCACCAAGCATGAGTATCTCTTAGAACTTCTGTAAGAAGCGTGAGGAAGCAGGTCAGCTGTGCACCTCTGTCGCCATTGCCCTCCCAGCAAATAGAACAATGGGCCATGACCTCATTTATCACTTGGCCTCACTGACAATGTTTCATAGTTTTCTGACTATAATAACAATACATACTAGTTATAGGAAGTTTTCAAATACATCAAACTATAAAGAAACCTAGAAAGCACTTGTCCTACCATCCAGAAATATGGAGATTTTGATATATTTCCTTCTGTCTTATATATATACAATTTAGCACATAGAATTTTGTATCCTTTTTGCTTAATGATTTAATGAACATTTTCCTTTGTCATGAGATATTCTCCAGAGGCATGGCTGCATAGTATTTTACCACATGGATGTCCCATGAGTATTAATCCATCCCCCAAGCTCTTTCACTGTTACAATCAATGTTACAATATACATAACTCACACAGCATGAGGAATTCTAATCCTTTCCTTAGGGATAAATTCCTAGGCACAGAATTGTTGGGTCCAAGGTCCACAGATGCAGGAGAGCTCAGCCAGCTTACCCCACTCCTTCAGTGCCTCTCCAAGCAGGTGTGGGGCAGATTCTGCAGAATGGCCACCACCAAGGACTTCTGGTGGTCTCTGACTAGATTTTGGAGTTGCAGAGGGAAGAAAGAAAATGAGCATGATTTGGAGCGATAGAACAAGGAATCAAACTGAAGCAGGGGAGCACTGTCTAGCTCTCTCCCTTCTAGATGAGCAGGAGGGAAGGCCTCATGGAAGGAGCTGCATGGCTAGAGCCCAAGGTCACACCTCTGCCTGCAGGAGCCAGCGGCCCTGGGCTTGACTGGCTGTGGTCACTCAGATGGGGGCTCCTGTGTGGCAAATGGGGAGTCAGGATTGGAGTGCAGCATTGCTGGAGGCCAGCCGCCCCTGTCAAGGGCTGGCCTCTCCCAGTGGATGTGCTGCAGCTATTGTCTTCACACAGGCTCAGCTGCTCTGGGACTCGCCCGGTGTGTGTGTGGGGGTGCTGGTGCCAGGCCCTCATCCAGAACCCTCCCAAGAACCCCTTCTGTGGTGGGCCTGTGCAATAGGGATGCTGGAGCAGAGGGGACCCAGGAGGGACAAGCCAAGTTCTTGAGGAACAAACATCAGATTTATACATGAGAGGTGGCACTGCCTTTTTGTTTATGGAGATTCTGAAAAGGACAGATAGTTATATCAAGTGAGCATTCACTGGTGGGTGTTACAACTATTTTCTTTTCTGAAGCCCTGGGGTCAAAATGAACTCATTCTTATGCAAGGGGTCCTGGGCCTAGCTCTGCAGCCTGAATGTGCTGGGCCCACTGCCTCATCAGTGGTGGCCAGGCTGGGAAAGGGCAGAGGCATTGTGTCCGTGCCACGTGTGGCCAGGCCAGCTCTCATTTTTCCAAGCTTATATTTGTACAGAAAACCCCAGCTGTGTTCAGGGAAACCAAGGAGAGGAAAGGCAGCTGTAGGATGAGTCATGAGCTATTTCTCCCAACACCCTCTCCCAGAATATAACATTTTGGATAAAATCCTAGAGATTTTTCCCCCCTGTTGGACTTTGCCTGTAAAGCACAGAAGGGAAATCTACAAAGAAAGATGTGATCTAAGTGGGAATATGAACTCTGTCTAGGGCCAGCGTGTGGGACGCTTTCAAGGAGCCCTCAACCCTGGCCTTTCCTTGTGGTTCTGTAAATTTGCTGCACCACCCACTATAGAGGGTCACTCTCACTCCCTCCAGTGCTTCATGTATATTAATCCAAGTTATATCTCACGATAACCTTATGAAATAGGTGGGATTTGGTGTGCCTGTCTCACAGATGAAGAAACTGAGGATTGAGGAGGTTAGGTGAATTGTTTAAGTAAGTGATGAAAAAGGAAGTCCAACCAAGGCTTCCCACCCAAGGCCCATGCTCTTGCCAGTGGCCACTGTGCTATTCTCTGCTGCCCAGCACAATTGCACACACACTTTTCAGGCCACACATACCACACACATACCACCATCTGTCCAAGAGCCCGAGCATAAGTTCAAAGATCCTCACTCTTCCATGGTTGCGTTAAAAGTCCACAAATAATCCTCATGTTTTCTAGGAGGATGGAAGGCAGCAGAGATGCCAGGCTAGGGTTTGCTGACTGTGGTCACCATATCCTACTTCCTGCCAGTCATTCTGGCAGCAACAGTGCACTGAACTGGACAAAATCCTGTGTCTCAGCATGCCAGTCAAGACCGATCATGGTCATGTGCAGGTCCCACGTCCTTGTGCATTCCCTAACTTAGATCACTTGTGTTGTGTGCCTAAGCCCCACAGTAGAGATGCTTTGGTCTTGGAAAACTGCATTGTGAAGCTTTATGCTATGTATTCTTATTTGAAATTCTGTGGCAATGCAAAATGGCTGCTGTAAGTAAAACATCATCATGAACTCCAAATTTAGTAAAACTGAGGTTCTTAGGAGCTGGGAGGAGAAAATTCACTTTGTGTTTAAAGGCCGTCCACAATCTGTTTCTAGGGTATTTAAGAATGCAAACATTCTTGAATTTAAAAAGATGTGAATTGTAAGAGCTGCAAGGGGACATTTTAAGAAATTAACCTTTTTGTTTTGAGATAACTGTAGCTTCACATGCAGTCATGAGAAATAATGACTGGTGTCCTCTTTACCTGATAGGTTTCATGTTGCAACATTATAGTGTGATCCCATCCTCACATCGGCTATTGACATTCATGAAGTCAGGACGCAGATCAGTTACAAGAGGACTTTTTAGAGACTGTTTTTGTAAAACTCTATCATCTGTAAGAGCGTGTTGCCATTTCAGCAGAAGAATGAACCCGGGAGCTCTTCAGGACATTGTGACGAATTTAGGGCACTACCCAGGCTGAGGGTCTCATAGGAGTGCCTGTCCCTGACCTGCAACCTACAAATGAGGGGCTCCTTCTTTCTTTAAGTTCTACCCTTCCCCTGAAAAGATGTAGGTAGATGGAAGGCAGTGGGAGCTTGGTGGAGGGATGTCTACACCCTCTGGACTAACAGTGAACCAGAGTCCAGTCCCAGATTCAGCACTGGCCAGTCCTGCACTCACTTCTCAGGTCCTCTTCCTTGGCCATAAGATGGGGCAGCTGAGCCTGGAGTTGCCCAGTATGGTGGCCATTGTTTACATGTGGCAGCTGAGTGCTTGAAATGTGGCTAGTGTGACTTTGGAATTGAATTTTTAATAGTAATTAGCTTTAATTGATTAAATATAAAGCCACATGTGGCTAGTGGCTACACCACTGGGTAGGACAGGAGAGGGTCCCTCAGATCCCTCCCACCTCGCAAATATTCTAATTATGATATCTAGACTTTTCCGGATGGGCTCCCTGGTCTCCCTATGAGACAGGGTGAGCCTTACCTCTGAGAAAGCTGCAGCTCAGAAAGATCCAGGATTTTTCTGAGGTCCCACTGGCAAATCTGTGCTGGGGCTTGCTGAACAGGCTTCTAGGCCAAATCATCCCCCTCTTTGTGTTACACAGTGCTCAAAAGCAACCCCACTGACATTTTACTGCGATTTAAAAAATCAATTCATGCAACTGTTCATTCTTCCCCCACACTGAATATGAAACCCAAAATATGGGAAATAGACGTTCATATTCTAAGAGAAAGACAGGCACTTTTGGGGGAAAAACCCCTACCTGGTAACCATAACTGAAATCAGGATAAGATTTTAACAACTTAGAGACTCCTATGTAAAGAACCAGGTTTCTGTGAGCAAAATGGAATCGCAAATAGCAAACCAACTCCAAAAAGAAAAACGTTGAAGATAAATCCACATGGAAGCTCACAAAATAAGAGATTCATGTTGCTTCTCTTAGGCTGAGTTCTTGGCTCAGTCCCTGGTGGCACCAGCCCATTGGTAGGCCTCCACCAGGAGACCTAGTCCTTCATCCTGAGACTCTGGAGAGCGGCAGATAAATGTTTGGGAGAAATTATTCAAACCATGTAGCACAACAAAAACATACAAGCATGTTGAAATAAGGAATAATTTATTCACTCTAATTAAATCCTATGAAGTTCAGCTTAATACTACATATATATTTTTATAACATAGGCCCTTCATCTTCAATAACACAACCTGCTTTACACTAACTTCCTAAAAACGTACTCTATACTTCATATTCCCCACTTCAGTACTGTTCCACAAATCAGAAAACGTGTGTGTTTGTGTGTATGGAGAGGTATCATGGTTAAATCTTTCTTTTTAATGATCATTAAGTGTCTCAGATACATATCTGTCCCCAGACACAGGTCTTCTGGTGAGAGAAATAAATTGCAAACACAGGAAGATCCTCAGAAGGCTTTCACCTCATAAGGATTTTCTCCTCCTGAGCTCCACGGGCTTTAGAGGGATTTGGGTATTTTCCTCTTACCTTTGGGTGTCTGTGTACTTCTTTCATTTTCCTTCCAGTGACTGCCACAGCTGACAGTCTCCTTCGCCCTTCCTTGGGTTTATGGTAATTTAATGTTTGATGTAGGAGAGGTGTGGCTCTCTGTGCATATTGGCAGGTGAAGAGAGGGAGGCCTGAGGTTTTATCACATCACAGATGAAATTCAATATTAAGGCCTTTCAAGTCTAACAGCCCACCCCCCAACCCCTCCCTGAACTCTCCCTCCCTCAGTACCCCATCACCCCAGGCCAAGATATATTTCCTGAAAACTGGAAAAACCAGGTACCAGCAACCTCAGATCAGTGCTAATTAAATTAGGTTATAAAATTCAGGCTCAGTTCCCTTATCTGTGAGTGACACCTCCCACTTTCCAACTGGGCTTTTAGCATGCACAATTAAAGCATCTGACATCACCATATCCTTGGGTCTAATGCACTTGGTGCCATTAGCACATCAAGGTGTTTTGATCAGACTAACTTTGATGTAATTCTCTCCTCTTGGTCTTTTTTTGCCCCTAATTCCATTTCATGTATTAAATTCCAAGTATTCAACAATGTATCCGAGGCAGCATTTCATTAAGCTGCTCAAATTCAGTTTTTGTTACTTCTATTATTAATATTTTTTATTGGGTCATCTTTACGCTGAACGTGTGGACTGCAGTGAAGGATCTAGGAATGGCGTTAAGTCACTCCAAACCTTTCAGGAGTGCAGTGGTCCTGGAGGCCCACCACAGGCTGAGCCCCTTGGGACAGCATTCCTCATAGGACACAGCAAGCCCCACTGTACGATGTCCCTCTGGGCCACCGTGAGGTCACATAGGGCTGGAGCATGGGGCCTGCGACCTCAGCCATACATTGGGCCCCTTCCTCGAGGCAGCACTGAGAGCCTGTGAGGAAGAGGCTGTCTTTCATCTGGATAGCAGTTATCATGGAGTTCCACGTCTCTAGTTCATCTAATAGTAAGGGAACCCATGTGGTTTCAGGAGCACCGGGCTACTGTGTTTGTTACCATGCCACTGAGAGAATGAGCCTCAGCAGTGCTGGCTCTCAGTGGGTGGGTGCAGGGGTTCAGGCTGCCCTTCTTCCAAGCTACCTGTGATGGGTCCATGCTCCAAGTCCAGGAGCCAGCCCTGGAGGGTAGCAGGGGGAGGACCAGCCTCCTTGGGAAGATGGCCATGAGGAAGGACCAACTCCATGGACATGGTACTCACAGACAAAGTGGGTGGAAAGGCAGGGGACAGAGTGTGGGACCCCTTTCCCCAGGGTTTCCCCCACCGACACCAGTCAATCTTGTATTTTTGCGATCAAGTCCTTGGGATAATCGGTGGTGGATTCATATTTCACACAGAAAGCCAGAAAAAAAATGAAGAATATCAAAGGCTAGAATTTTCTTTTACTTTAATACTTCATGCTCTCCCCGAGGCTGCAGTGACTGCTGCAGAAAATATGGTGCGGGGTTTGCAGGTAAGAAACAGAGCAGAGGAAAGGTGAGGCCCGCTGCTCTTGGGTCTTTAAAGTTAGTGTTTACAGGTTTCTTACTTTTCATCCTTTTTTACTATCAAAGAGGCTGATAACAATCCTGTGTGCAACAAGTGACTTCCTGATTTTTCTGCCCAAATGGCTATAAAACTTGAAAAGAACTGGGTGCTGTCCGTGCATGGAAAAGTGTGTCTTTGTAGAAATATTTGAGGTGAATTTGATCCTTTAATTGGTTCACTTTTACTTTATGAACCACTTTCTTTCCCCCTTTCCCTCGAGCTTCAGATAATACCATCTATTGGGTAAAACTAGACAATGGATTTCTGTTTGAGAGCTTCATATGTGGATTTTTTAAAAAGGAAAGAAAGAGCCCACCAAGATAAATTTCTCTTCGTGTAACAATATTACTGAGAGCAGTGACTTCAGGGACAAAAGGAGGAAAACCTTGGAGATTAGCAAGTATACGATGTTTCAGAGACAGCTCTGGGTGATGAAGCACCCCCGCCCCAGCAGCCACAGCTTAGAGAAGAGTCAGTGCTCAGTCACACACATGGACAGACACCTAAGAATGGAATCATGGATCCTGGATGATGGAGACAGTGTACAGACATGTTCCTGAGCACTGACTATGATCAACCATCCTGTCTACCCAGCATGGTTGTGGGTTTAAAACAGAACCCTGCATCCCAGGGGCACCTGGGTGGCTCAGTTGGTTAGGCATCCAACTCTTGATTTTGGCTCAGGTCATGATCTCATGGTCTGAGATCAAGCTCTGCATCAGATTCCATGCTGAGTATTGGAGTCTGCTTGGGATTCTCGCCCTTATTCTCTGCCCCTCCCTTGCATATGCGCACGCTGTCTCTCTCTCTCTCTCTCTCAAAAAAAAAAAAAAAAGAAAAAAACCAGAATTCTACATCCCAGAAGCCCCCATCCTGGCTATCCCGGGCACTGTGCCGAGTGCTGCACATAGACCATTTCATTTGATTTTCACAGAACAACATGAGGGAGGTGCTGTTATTGATCTCACTTTACAGATAAGGAAAGTAGGGCTCAGCGAGGCTAAATAACTTATCTACAGTCATAATAACGAGCAAGTGATAGGGAATGTTAACCAATGCTGTCACTGCTCCCATCACTTGAACGCAGGTGGACTGGTGAGCACTTCACTCCACCCTGACATTTGGGTGCACACCACCTTCAGATGGGCTGCTGGGTCAGCAGCTTTGTACAGATTAGGAGCCAGAACCTGTCGTCTCCTCAAAGTGTGGTCCGTAGACCAGCTACATCAGTATCACCTGGTTGATTGTGTGAAGTGCGGAATCTCCGCTCTCATGGACCTATAAGAATTAAAATCTGCATCTCAGTTAGATTCCAGGTGATTCAGATACACTGGAATACCTGAGGAGGAATGGATTCCTACACAGGTTTCCAAACTTTTTTTGACTGCACATCCCTAATAGTAAAAATGACTGAGTAAGCATCATATTATTATGACATCCTATTATACCTATTATAGTGAGATACTATGTACATTGTAAATATAGATACAGAAAGTAAAAAAAAAAATATGAGGTTAAGATGAAAGAGCGATATTTATTTGTTAATGGTGCAAAACTTCTTATGGTTGTTAACTTTGAAAACCAGGGTTTTCATGTTAGTAATGGGCAGGTTTTTCTGAGCTGCAAGGGAAGAATGAGGAGCAAAGAAAGCCCCTGTGGCTCCTTGGGAGCTGAAGCAGAACATGCAGTAAGAGTCTTCCTGTCACCAGCCCCCTGGGCACTGCCCAGCCCCCAGGCCGGAATCTGGGGGGAGGCTTCCAGAGAGCAGCACCACCAGGGACATTCTGGCCTGACTGTTCACAGTCCCCTGGTTTTAGCTGTGGGGATTTCTTTTCTTCCTAGCTGCAGAGGAGAAGAGAGGCCCCTTCTTCCACACTGCTGTGCAGAGAGGGCTTATCCCCTTTACCTCTCTGGGTCACCCTGGGCTAAAGCTTGACCTTGATTCAAAGAACCAACACTTGCAAATAAGGCAAACTAGAAGGGCAGCATGGCCCACCATGACCCAGGACTGCCCAAGATGACTTAACTCTCCAGGTGAGGGTACCTGGGTGGGGCTCTGCTACCTACTGTTTAGAGGCCCAGTCACTGCAAGGTTACATGTTAGCTTGTAGATTTTGGCCTCATAGAACAGATGACCGCAAAGATTATAATTTCATCGTTCTGTAGGGTCTCAAGCAGTTTTGTTATCTTAACATTCTTTTTGTAAAAAAATGCCTGTAAATATCCAGTTCCTCCTCAGATGCTTCTGGAAGCAGCTTTGCTACCTTGTGGGCTCTGTCACTAATGAGCAAGATAAATCTCTGACACATGCTCAGCTTATGCTGTAGAAGAGTCATGGTTTTAGCTCCTTGACAGTGAGATTGCACAAGGCCCAAAGAGAAATGTCTATCTGCTTTTATGGCTCCTCTTCATCTCAGTTACCTGGCACTCTTTAAGAAATGGTCCCACAGGAAAAGGCGCCCTCTGGTTTGATGTGCCAAAGAGAATGCATGGGACCCAACTTGTTTTGACATCTGCCTTCTTTTACTTCTGTTCTTCCCTCTGCCCTGGTCCCAATCCCCAGCCCACCTTTGTTTTTTAAGATACGCAATTATATTCTGTCTCCAGGACCTATTTGGAAATTACCCATTTTCCCTTTGGTCTTGTTTTCACTGCTATTGATTTGTATGACTCATGGATGTGACGGCTGAAGACAGATTGGCTTGCAGCTCCAGTGAGAAGAGAATAGTCAGCAAACTCATGAACCATACATAGATCTGTCAAAGGTTTACGGGTCCAGGAACCCTGCTGGGCCTCCGAGGACAGGCAGGTCACATCCTGAGGATCTAGTGAGGATGCCCATAGACAATTCCTCATACAATTCCATGAGGACTATAAAGTGGGGTGAGTTCTTTATTCCATTTCTCAGATTAATTTTTGACTAAGTGCAGGAATTTTACCTTGAGTCATTTAAAGAAATTTATTAAGTGCTTAATAAATGCACAGCACCATTTCAGTGCTGATAGAAATACAAAAGAAGTGAAAGATGAGTAAGCCACTGTCCCTGGGGCCTTACCATCTAGTTGGAAAGACTGTCAGAAGCATGTAAAAAACTGAAATAACAATGCCTGGCACAGTGTGATTAAGAGCTAAAGAACAGACAAGAACAAAGTCATGACAGATCCAAAGGGGGTGAAAGAAACGACAGCCAGGGAAGCTTCAAGGGGAAGCTAGAGTTTGATGCGGGTCACAAAGATGATACAGATTTAAACACAGGGGGAGCAAAACAGGAGATCTGCTCAGGGAGGGGACAGTGGAGCGAAGGCTCGAGTTAAAGTTGAGCCTGGGCTTTTGGGCGATGCACAGAGCCCTGTGCTTCCCCATGGGATAGGTGGGGTGAACCTTGGATGGTCAGCAGATGGGTGGGGTGAACCACATTGTGGTGAACCTTGGGTGGTCAGCTGATGGGAGCTCACCCCGCAGCACCTTGCTGCCCCAACTTAGCACCAGCATGGTGAGTATCATGGGAGCTAGTCAGAGCTTCAAACTCAGTCCCCACCCCCACCCACTGAGTCTGAATCTCATTTTCACAGGACCCCAGGTGGTAAAATTAGAATCTGAGAAGTACTGGTGCAAACTTCCAGTTATAAAATAAATAAGTCATAGAGGTGAAAAGTCCCACAGGGTGAATGTGGTCAATAATATTGTAATAAGGTTGTATGGTGACAGATGGTGGCTATACTTACTGTGGTAAACACTACAGAACGTATAGAATTGTCCAGCCATATGTTGTACACCTGAAAGTAATGTAACATTGTATGTAGACTATACTTCAGTTGAAAAAAAAAAAAAGAATCTAAGAAGTTATTCCTTAGGATGTGAGGAGCCAGGAGCAGGCACCACATGGACACGCCTGGACAGGCCCTTAGGAGCCAGGTCAGTGCTGGGAGGTTGAGTGAGTGTGGTCAGCCCACCCACAGCAGTGAGCCCAGGAGTCAGGACTGGTTCTAAGGGAAGAGAGTAACCCAGGAGGAGCAGGGCTTCTGCTAAGAACTGAGGTTCTGTGAACCCTCCAGTTTCTCCTTATTCCGGAGACAGGAAGAGGACCCAGCAAAACAAACAGAAAAACCATGAGAGAAAGAAGAACAACTAGAACAATGGTTACTTGCAGGTTTCATTAAAAGAAATTTTACTAGAATTTCCATAAGCCTAGAATTTCAAGTTCAGAAAACACACTTTAATTTGTTAGTGGCATCAAAAAAAGCAGGCTTGCTAAACATAGCAAGGATTAAATTCTGGATTAAATATAATCCTTTTGGGAATATTCTACAAGACCGAACAAATACAAATAATAGATTTGCTAATTTTTTTCTTTCCCTGTGGACTGAACTACTGTTCAGTTAAACACACTAACTTGTAAAAGACTTCCAGAGATCACAGTAGGGCCTGGACTTCCTGCCCACCTTCCATGTTGCTGATGGAGAGACAGGAGGGAATGATGTCTCAGCAGTGACAGTCCAGGCAGGAGTGGGATACCCTTCACCACATCAAGCTTGATCCCTGGTATGTCACATCTGGGCCACATACTGGGCACTTAGGTCTTAGGGTGCTGTTTACATTTTCATGCTATGTCTTCCTCTCCAACTAGATTCTTTGCTCTTTGGGGGTGGGAATTATCCTTGTACTTATGCACCTTTGTCCCAGCAACGAGAAACTTGCCACTCAAAGTGTAATCCTCAGAATGCATTGTATTACCTGGGAGTTTGTTAGGGATACAGAATTTGAAGCCTCACTCCAGACCCACAGCATCAAAATCTGCTTTTTAACCAGATCCCCAGGTGATTCGTGTACCCATCAAAGTTCAAGGTTATGACTCTAAAACAATAGTCCTCAATCCTTCCTGCACAATGGCATCATGTTGGGGTGGGTATTTTAAGACCGTGGAGCTCCTGGGCTCCACCCCAGATCAATTAAAGCTGAATTTCTTGGGTGGGTTCCAGGCACCAGCATTTTTTAGAAGCTCCCCAGGTATTCCAGCATGAAGACAGGAATCAAGAAGGGAGTTAGACACAAAGTAAGAACTGAATAAATGTTTAGTTAATGAATACATAGAATGAATGAATGATAGGGCATGAGGGCTTAGGAGAGGTTCTGAGACATCTAGTCAGTTCTCTGATTTTACAGAAGAAACAGAGGCCTACAGATTTGAAGTGATTTGCCCAAGGTCACATAGTAGCCAGAGACAAGCTAGGATTAGAAATCAGGTGTCTGGTTTAGAACACGTACACAAACTCTGACACTGCCTTTCGAAGGTGGAGCCTAATTTCCCTCCCTGTGAGTATGGGTTGGTCTTAGTGACTCACTTCCAACCAGAAGAAAAAGCAGGAGAGATTGTGTGCTGCCTCAGAGACTGGGTCATAAAAGGCACTGCAGCTTCCTGCTTGCTCTGTCTTGGATCGCTCAGCTGCCATGTCATGGGAACACTCCAGCAGCCTGCGGAGAGGCTCACATGGTGAGCAACTGAGGCCTCCTGCCAGCAGCCATGCAGATGAGCTTCCTTAGAGATGGCTCCTCCACCTCCATCAAGCCCTCAGGTGGTACAGCCCCAGCCGACTGCAACCTCATGAGACTCTGAGCCAGAACCACCCAGCTGAGCCACTCCCTGACCCTGACCCTCAAAATGGTGTGAGATGGCAAAGGTCTATTGTCTTAAGTTGCTAAGTTTTGGGGTCATTTGTTTTACTTCACCTTTGAGTCCTTTGCTATTTCAGCCACACATCTGGCGAAACATCCATGTGGCATCAGGTTCTGTTCCATAGAACTTAAATAGAAATGCTGACCCCAGTTTTTTAGGAGCTTAGGGTTTAAAGCAGACAATGACAATGAAATCTAAACACAGAGGGAGGCAGGGCATGGCACAATGTGGTCACCCAGCCCGAGCCCACACAGTCATGCTGTGGTCCCCACTCCTTTCTGGAAGCCCCTCAGGCATCTGCCGTGCCTTTCTGGCTGGCTTCCATGCGAACATCCCAGCCACTGCCCTTTCCAGCCCTGCCAGGCTGCAGGAGGGCTGGGGGCAGGGCTGGGTCAGGCTGAGGCAGCTTTGGAAAACACAGCCACAACCTTGGTTCAGAAACAGGATGTCTGCCCTGCATGCCAAGAGTTGGCAGAGGCAGTGTCTGCATCGGGTGGATGGAGTTTGCTCCTACTCTGTCTGTCTTGTAGCCATGGCTGTGATTGCACTGGAGTGGCAACTTGTCTGGCTAATTTGAAAAGCAAACAAACAACACCCAGCTGATTTGTTAATGACCAGACAATGGCCGGTGGCCTAGAAACTAGATGCTGAGACTCAGAAAGGGTGTGAGAAAAGGTGGTGGACGCAAGGCTGTGTCTGTGCCTCTTCTTCCATCCATACTCCCTGACCTCTCCTTGGCTAGCAAGATTCTTCCCTGTGCCTTCATGAGCTTTCTAAGCATGCCCAGAACACTGCAATTTAGTATTTCCTATGAGAATGCTTCACCAAGTATTCACAATGCCACCTCCCTGCCCTGCATGAAAACAGGCCAAAGGAAATGGGATTGTTCCTCCCAGCAGTGGCCAGAGGAGTCAGGTGGTAGGGTAAGAACAGCAGCTGGTAGCCCTGTCCCACAGCAGCTCAACCTCGAGGGATCCCCAGAGCCTTCTAGTGCCCAAGGGTGTCTTGCCCTGAACCCTGGCAGTGAGTAGAGCCCCTGACTCTGCTTTGTGCTAGAATAGTCCCAGCCTGCAAGCAGTGTCTCCTAGAACCACATGCCTTTCCCCCTCCACCTGCCAAGGTACTGGCTGCCTCTGGGGAAACAAAATGAAGAATGCATTCTCCGAAGAGCCAGTTGGGGAGCCCAGGGCTGCATTCATAACATGGCTCGTTCATGATGGACTCCAAACACTGCAAACTGCTTGGCTTGCAGCCACAAGCTTGGCTTTCCATATCCTCATAAGAAAAACATCTCAGAATTCTCCAAGGCCCTTTAACACTGGGCTCTCATGGACACTCTGCTGGTCTCTGGTTTTATGAAACTAACTTAATGACTTTTCCTGGGGTTCAAGATCAGGCCCCCAGGATATTTTCAGCACAAAGTTCTTATCCATCATCAACTAAGTATGGAGCTGTAAGCCTCAGCTTTGTTCACAAAAGGCTTAACATTCTATCTCTAGGAGACATAGACCTTCTTGTATGTTCATTTTCCAAATAGGAATGATAAAAATGAAAGGTGTCACATATTGATGGTGGATTATAGGTTAGATACAGAGGTATCCTCTTTGCAAGCATTATTTCAATCCTTAAACCATGAAAAGTAGACATTACTCCCATTTCACTGACAATGAAACAGACTCAGAGGGGAGAAGGAACTTAATGTTAAGTGGCAAAGGTGGAATTCTAGGTCTTTCCACCACGTGCGCTGCCCCACCAGACATGCACTGAACACATGCAGCTTGCAGGATTCTCGTGGAGATCCAGAAGTTCTTGGAGGCAGAAACCCAGTCATTTTGCAGCCTCCCACATGAGGACCACCTTCACAGTTGGCCTGGAGAACCAGAGCCCATCCCTGAATCTGCTTTTCCTCAGAGTCCACCCCTCAGTGCAAGGACACTGCCTACAGAAGTTAGGCTGTCTTCAGGGGACAAGGGATGGGCCAGCACCCCAAGAGCTGTAACCTTCCCAAAGTCTGAGGTGCTGGGGTGGGGGAAGGGGGTCTGAACGCAGGGATGGGTCTTACATTAGTCTGATACATTTATCACAACTGATGAGCCCATAATAGCACATGATAAGTAACTAACATCCACACATTAATTTTTCCCTAATGTCCTTTCTCTGTCCCAGGATGCCATTCAGGACAACACATTACAGTACATTTAATCTCCACATCACCTTAGGCTCCCCCAGGCTGTGATAGTTTCTCAGACTTTCACTGTTTTGATGACCTTGACAGTTTTGAGGAGTGTTGCTCAGGTGTTCTGTAGAATATACCTTAATTGGGACTCATTCCATGTTTTTCTTATGGTCAGACTGGGGTTATGGGTTTTGGGGAGGAAGATCACAGCAGTAAAGTGTCCTTTTCATTACATCATGTCAGGTGTATATAGTGCCAATATAATGTGTCACGGTTGATACTGACCTGGAGCCTGCCAGGCCTTTCCATTCTAAAGTTACTTTTCTCCATTCTTAGTGTCCTGTTTAGACTCTGGGTGACTGCTGACTATGAGCTCCACTCTAAGGGGGTGGGGAGTTGTTCTCTACCTCCTTGAGAGGGGAGTGTCCACACAAGCTATTTCAAATTCTTCTGTATGGAAGATTTGTCTCTTGTCTCTTCCTTCCTTCCTTCCTTCCTTCCTTCCTTCCTTCCTTCCTTCCCTCCTTCTATCCATCCATCATTTATTTATATGGATATTTATTTTAGGATGCATGGATATTTCTTTTACATTTTGGATTATAATCCACTACTATTTTATTCATCACTCAGGTTACTCCAGCTCTGGTGACTGGGAGCTCCTTCAGTTGATTCCTCTGTCCCTTTGACATACCCTCATTTTTTTTCATTTTTTTTTAGCACTTTCTTACTTCCTGGAGCTAGAGGATGCACCAGGCTTGTTTTGTATTTTCCTGCCCCAACCCACTAATGAACCCCCTTTCCAAGGAATTCTGGTACCATTTGAGAATGGCATTAGAAATCTGCATCTGGGTATGGGGCAAGGTGAAGAGATGTCTGCGGGTGCCCCAGGACAACGGTTACTTCCCAGCACAGGAAAGAAACAGCTCACTGTTAGGAAGGTAACTGTGCAGTTGCAGCAAGTCAGCAACAGTGCTCTGATGATGCTGGTAGCCCACCAGTGGCTGGCCCCTACATGTTTCCAGAAAGGGGAACACCCAAGTGAACTGAAATGTCCTGGACTCCTGGCCAAGAGCTCTGCCTTCACTGCCTTCGCTGCCTTCATCAGTGCTTCCACAGAGGTCTGTGGTCTCTTGCCATTGGCTCTTTGAAGATCTTGCCCTTTCTGAATATTCTCTGAGTTGAAAAATGATTCCAGATATTATGAAGGACTTGTCACATCTGACAGTTCCCTCTTCCAATACCTGCTTCCTCAACTTCAAGACTCACATTTACCTTCTCATTGAAAGAGTATTTCTTGTTTCCATTGCTGAAAAAGTCTGCAAAACTCTAATTAATACAAGACTTCACAACTGACATTGGCAACAGGCTTCAGAGTCTGCGAAAGGCCAGTATGGGTTTTCTGGGCCTTAGCACAGCTCCTGCTTAGAGGGAAAAACCATCATTTGTTTCTTCTTTTCTTGCTTAATCTCTCATTCATGCAAATAATCACTTTCTAACTTTTATTAAATGCAAGACATCATACACTATGATAGATTAGGGTCTAATAGTATGTGTTTATTCTTATACGTAGACAGGATTTGTGGCATCTATGGATAAAATGAGACCCTTCAAGGAGCCTATTTCTAATAGAAGACCCCCAACCAACCTCATCCAACAGAACTGGGTGGGCTGCAGTCATTTTTCTTCTCATGGAGGGCATCTACACAGGGAAGCACAAGGGCTGGCCCTGCATGGGTTGTGCCTCTGGGTAAGGCCTGCTAGGGTGCTGCCTTCACTGGGAAATATCTTTTAGGAACCCATAACTAGTCTTTGAAGTACAAAAGGATACAGAAAGGGTATGGGAGTAGTGCTTTAAGGGATAAAATATACTATCCAAGCCGAGAATGCCCGGTTGTACCTCTCTGGCTCCCAACAACCATAATCTTGTTAGGTGGCCAGGTCTCTCCTTAAGTCTAATTAAATACAAGAAACTCATTTAAAAAAAGCTCACAAAAAATATTGAAATTGGCAGGTTCTGGGTATCTTTGCTAATCTGCATGTTTAAAAGATTTTTTTAAAGACTCAGAATTTCACCATGTATTTCTAAAAAGTAGGCCTCCAGGGGATCTTCATGTTTATGGAAAGCATAAATCCTCCTAATAGTTGCTGAGGCTGATGGCACTGAGAGAAGCATTTTTTTGTGTGTTACTTTGTTTTTACAGTGCTTTTTATAAATCATAAGTTTTAACCATTAAAATATTAAAACTAACTTGTTAGCATCTGAGATGTAGTAAAGTATGGTCAGAGGAAACAGGTTTTGAAGCAAACACCAAATTGCCCGATATGGAGAGTTTCAGTATGGATACAGTCTATCAGTAAAGCCAGAGAAAATACTTAGAAAAATCCATTCTGAAAGCAGGAGGGCATCAATGAATGTGTTAGCACAGCTGCAAATTTGGTTAAATGAAACCCAACAGGAGAATAATCCACACAGAACGAAGGAAGCAGCTAACGTAAACTCAAATGAATACAATTTGAAAGTTTTCTAAAATGAAACCATTAACTCTCAAGAGTTTTCAGCAGGGGGCAGGGGGCAGGGGTGCATAAGGAGCAGATGGTCCATTTCCAGTGAGGGCTCAGGTGTCTATTCAGTAAGCAGAGAAGTGCCAGCTCCAAAGATGTTCAGTGTTGTAGAAAATGAGATTCACTTAAAACTCATAGATGCTAAACCACCCAGTGAAGCTGAGGACCTCCCTCTGCCTTTCTTCACCATGCCTTCCAAGTATCTAACTCACACATAAGGAATGGACCTCTTGCCATTAGTTAAGGGAGAATATGCAGCTTAGACCCCAGATGTGCAGGAAATAAAGGTATCACCGTCCCAGGTTTGCTGCCTCCATCTGGTGAAACTCGGCCCCTCTGACCAGCTCCTTTGCTGGTGCCCACACCAGGCTACTTCTGCCCCTCACTCTTCCACCCCTAGCCTGGTCTAGGCCTCATCCCGAGCTCTCATGGTTGTTGCATTTCACTCTCTTCTCTCAAAGACACACACACACACGCTCCACAGGCACCCCAGAGCAGCTGAGGAGGGCGCCAGGGGCTGGGGAGCAGTGATAGTGAAGCCTCGCCCCACCTGGCGAGGCTTCATTCTGAGGCAGGGACTGCATGATTCAGTGGAGCTGTTTATCCAAACCAGGACAAACGAAGAATGTGCAAAGGGAAGGATGGGAAAGAAGCCCCAGGAAGTGGGGAGATGTCAGATGGCAAAGCTGCTGAGACCCGGACACTGTGGCTCCACCCAGGGTTCGATGAATTATATCAAGAACTGAAGACCCAGGGGAGGGCTTGCAGATTTCAGGCAATAGCAGTCAACAGGTGAAAAGACAGGTAAGTCTGGGAAGGCAGACCTGTGGTCCTCTTTGCGCTGCTCTCAGTTCTAGAATGACTGGTCCCTCAAACAAAACTTTTTCATCTTGATCATCTGGCGTGCACCGTGTTTCCTGATGGGCTCCTGACTGGTCTCTGATGGCAGAATTTGGGGAGGCAGGGTGGCCCGTGGGTCTGTGGGGCAGGGGCAGGTGGGGAAGGGACTGCAGCCCCAACATCTGTGACAAAGTGTGATAACTTGCATCCCCCCCTCTCCTCCCCAGCCTGCAGTGCACGTGCATGATAATGCACACACCTGTGTTGAGTAGTGCCAGTGCTGCAAGGCTGCATGGGTGGGTGTGGCCTGGAGCATGGGGCACTCCCTGCTTTCTGGGTTCCTCACTGGAAACTCAACTACGGCCACACCTCTTAGTTGTTATTTAACCTCTGCTCAGTTCATCGTCTCCCCTACTTGCTTCGCTGATTCCACACTGAGCTGCAATGAGAAACTCCCAGGAAGTCTCTTGAGAGTCACATCCTGAAACCACAGCAGGGAAGGGGAGAGTGAAACCTACCTTGTGAGGCTGCAAAGAGCAGAAGGAAATTACCATTCCCAGGTTGGGCAGGCATGCCTGCATCTGGTCTCAGCAGCGATACATACTTCTAAATGAGATTCTAACCTTGATTGCCTACCAACTTCTGGGCTCATGTATGATGATCCCTAGGTTACATTATGTGTATAGTGAGTCATCTAGTGACCGATACTAAAAACAGGAGTTTTGGGGTGGGAGCACTCTTTTAGTCTGAGTTGAGCCAGGGAGGGTTTCTGTGATCAGGTGACTTGTTAGCAGAGACCTGAAGGGGATGAATGAAACAGAGATTCTGGGTAAGAACATTCTGGGGAGAAAGAAGAGCAGGCGCAGCATGTTGTGGCTTATGTGAGGAGCAGCAGGAAGGCCATTGTGGCCCAAGTGTGGTCAAGGTGTCACTGATAGCAGTGGCCAACCAGACACCACACCCCATGGAGCTCACAGACCCTGCCCTGTCCTCTGAGTAGCTGCTCCTTAACTGCAGGGCCCCAGGAGTATTCTGGATACTGGCCAAATTCATAGGTTGTTCCTATCACACCTCAGATGGACTTGGCCTTCATCAAACCACTGTGAATGACTGATAAGTAGAGATCTAGCTGCCACATTAAATTCGGCCCATGAGTGCATGCAGAGCATTGACAAGACTTACAGGTGCCCCTTCTTGTTCTAAAAGCTCTGCCTGCCTCGATTCACTTTTTTCTGCACAATGATCCCATGAGCCGAGTACTGTTATCCTTTCTCAGGTAACTGACACACATTACCCAACAACAAATGTCCACAATCCCATCGCCAGCACATGGAGGAGCCAGGACTTGGACCCACAACCACTGGACGCAAGAAGCTGTGCTCTGGCCCACACTTCCACATGGCCCCTGGCCTCAGCATCCTTCCTCAAGCCAGGTCACCTCCTATGGCTGTGCCCACCTCCCATGGTGTGCCCACTTCAGTATGACCCCAATGCTGGACAGGTCCAGTCCAACATCACAGAAGAAAGGCCTCTGAAGTTAAAGTGGATCTGGCTTGTCTCAGGTCTCCTACAGTTCTGACACTGCCATTGTGAGGACAGAGGCTTCCTGGTTTGCTCTTGGTCTTAAGGGCTGGAAAGAGAGATTCTGTTTTCTTCTCCAGCCCCAGCATCCTGCTGCCTCAAACAACATGTGCACAGACTCTGGGCCCAACCGGCAGGGCTATCTGCAAAGGGATCTGGGCAACTCAAAATATCTAGGATTTTAGACATCTGCCTAGGTAGAAATCATGTTCTACGTCTGAAAGTTATGATATAAAGTTACATTTCAATATAATTTGCAACAGCCCAACCCAATCTGATCTTTGAAGGAGTCCATAGAAAAGGCACCAAGTTGAGGTTTGTGAACCTGGGCTGAAATGTCACTTACCAGGAGGGAGCTCTTGGGCAAGTCACCTCACCTCTGTGACACTGTGATGATAATTTCTACTTCTTAGGATTGTTACACAGGTTAAATAAAATGCAAATGTGAAGGTAGTAAGTGTTCCATAAAGGATGGTTTATGTAAACATTTACTGAGGGCCTACTATGTGCCAGGCACGTGCTAGGTGCTAGAGACCATAGGTGGGCTCCCTATGGAGATATTCTCCTGGCCTCAGAGAGCACCATTCAGTGCAACTCTGGAGACAGCCCCTGGACACATGATTTCAGTGCAATGCAATGTGGGAAGCACTGTGTATTTCCATTTCTTATATGAATTGGTCTATTTGTGTGTGAATATGTGGCTGTCTGTCCTTCTTCTTCCTTTTAATACGATGGGCTCTAAGAACAGGAGCCAGGTCTTCTATTTCCTTCAGATATTCTTAAAAAACCCCAAGCAAAGTTTGTAGCCTGTTAAATTATGGCAAATGCTGTGGCCTCTCTAATTTAAGAAGGAAAACCTCCAGGGAGGCTTTGGGGAAGTATCGTTCAGGCCACCAAGGCAAACAGGAAAGATGCCCCCCAAACCCACCATCCACTTTACACACAGGGAGCCCAAGTCCTCCTGACTAGAACCCAGTGGGGTGGGCAGAAGGATGCTCAGCCCGATGGAGACCTGCACCTCCAGAGGCCCCTGCTTTTATTTAATTGGTGCAGGAGGCAAACAGCTGGTTCTTCAGTGAACAAGGGACATTGCATTTATCAGTGTCTCAATTCTGTTTATTCTGTAAACATAAGGAGGAGCTCCACATTCTACTATTCTTAGTTTTGCAATCCTCACAAAATAAATATTTGCCTTCAAAAGCAGCAACTGTGATAATCATCAGGGTAATATTCTCAAGCGCCGCTTCCCTCACACACGCCAGTTGCAGAAGTCAGAGAGCTGTGTGTGGTCTGTTTGGATAATGAATTTCATGTGGAAACCTCATGCTGGAAACCAACTGGCAGCGATGGTGGTGGAAGTTTGGTCTCTTGGTTCTCAGACTTGACTCAAAACCGAGTGTCCCGAGTCACTGGAATGTCCCTGCCTTGGTTTCTTCTGTCCATAAAATGAGGAGTAAAATTGCTTAAATGAGTGCTGTTGGGAGACCAAGACACTAGCTCACATCACAGTGGTTGTAGGAACAGGGCTGGTTCCTGCCAGAGGCCACCCGGATAGATCAGATGTCTGCTGCGTGTTCACATATCTCAAGGATGGGTCTCTCTCTCCCCATCTCTGCAAGAATGAGCTAAACTCCAAAAGGGGTTCTGCTGAAATTCCCTTAAAATCTTCCAATTTAAATGATACTGAAGATTTTATTGCCCAGGAAGGAATCCATCAAGCAGAAAACCATCAAGCAGAAGTCTACCAAAGCACAGTTGCCTTGTGCCATTTACAAATGCCACCCTGCCCAGCTGCCTGGCGCCTTCCTTGGCTTGTACTCTTCTTTCTGCAGATGTGGAGCATCTAAACAGCCACATTCCCAAAGTGTCCATTCTGATGGATTTTCTTCATTATGGACAGGAAGGTTTAGGAACAGCCATTTCTAGCCATTATTAAGGACTAAATCTTAAAGAAAATGAACCTTGAAAGCCCTCTGAGGTGCTTTTAAGAAAGTGCAGTGCATTTCAGTATATTTAAGGATTATGGTTTTTCTGGGCCAGAAGTAATGTTTGTTATGCAAGCGCACAAAGCCTCAATCAAAATATTAAACCATAAAACCATATTTGCCAGGTAAACAAAATCAGCCAAAGCAACAGATGTGTGCATCCCATCTGACCATCCTTTGTGGTCTCGGGCCTCTCTGTACAGTATCAGGAGCCTGGCCAGATGCCAAGCCCCTGAGTCCACCCCCACTTCCTCCCTCATGACCCATCCATGTGCTCTCACTGCCCTGGGCTTCCCTGCGATAGGGTCTCTTCCTTTAGGCTGACCTTCCACCCTAATCCATCTTATTACTTGGAAAGAAATCAAACTTGCCAGGTGTTGGTGAGCCACCTGCTGCACGGGGCTGAGCATCCAGCGTTCTCCCCAGCTCCTAGGACCATGTGCAATGGACAAGAATAGCTCTGGCATGCCAAACTGGGTATGAAATTGATCTCTCAATTAGTTCCCCAAAGCATGCCCAGAAGAGGCTTCCTAACTGAATGTCAGTGCGCTGGGCTGTGCTATCAGAGCTTCTTGGCCTGCATACCTCCAAGTGAGAAATGGGGTGAGTAGAGCTGGCTTGGGGCTCAGAGTTGGCTGTGGGAGGATCAGGTAGGGTGCAAAGAGGTAGGAGGCAACGTTGGACTCTATAATAATGTTCAGTGTTTTCTTTCTAGTTTGAGACTTTAAAAAATGTAAGCATGCGGGCACCTGGGTGGCTCAGTTGGTTGAGCATCTGACTTCAGCTCAGGTCATGATCTCGTGGTTTGTGGGTTCGAGCCCCACATCGGGCTCTTTGCTGACAGCTCAGAGCCTGGAGCCTGCTTCAGATTCTGTGTCTCCCTCTCTCTCTGCCCCTTCCTTGCTCACACTCTGTCTCTCTCTCTCAAAAATAAATAAACATTAAAAAATTTAAAAAAAGTGTAAGCATGCGTTTCAAGTTGGAATATTCAAAAATTTTCTCAGGAGGGGCCTATTGTTTGTTAATTGCAATGGGAACAGATGTTGGGTTGAAAGGGATCATCCTGGGGTGCCTGGGTAGCTCAGTCGGTTAGGTGTCCAACTTTGGCTCAGGTCATGGTCTCATGGTCTGTGGGTTTGAACCTCTGTGCTGACAGCTCGGAGCCTGGAGCCTGCTTTAGATTCTATGTCTCTTTCTAACTCTGGCCCTCCCCTGCTTATGCCCTCTGTCTCTCAAAAATAAATAAACAAAAAAAATTTAAGAAAGGGATCATCCTACCACCCTGCCAAGTTTCTCCTGCTGACTGCCCCTTCTGCTTGCTCGTCAGCCAGACTGGCCCTCTCAGAAAGAGCACACCTGAAGACCTGACTCACGACAGGTGGAGGTGGGTTTCACAACATACCAACTGGCATGCTATGGGCACTGATGGTCCCAGAATGGCACAGGGCATGGATAATCATAGCTGAACCTCAGCACTGAGTTCATGCATGGTTTTCGTTGCCTTCCCATCTCCTGCCATGAAAACCCAGACTTCTTACCACAGTCTCTAGCCTGGCATGCTCTGACTCCTGGCTCTCTTCTCTCATCTCCTGTTTTTCCCACCTTTCCCTCTGCTGTAGCCACATTGCTTTCCTGCTGGTGATGGCATGTCTTGGGTTTGTCCCACCCCAGGGCCTCTGCTTGGTTTCCTCCCTCACTTCACTTAGGGTTTTACTCAGATAACATCTCAGGGGGCCCTTTCCCCCCAGTGCTTTCTCTCGGCTTGCCCTGATTATTTATTTCTTCATGGCATTGGATTTACCTGAAACTACATCCATGTTAATGTACTATAGCTTCCCTCTTCGCACTAGTATGTAAGCTCCATGAAACAGGGACATCTCCTGTCCTCACCATGGTATTGGATATTAAAATCAACACGAAATCCTACCTTCATCTCTTTCTGTGCCTGACGTTTAAGAAATATGGAATTGGAAATATGGCAAAAAAAGGAAATTTTAAGAGAAAAGATTTGGTACTCATCTGACAGTTGTCAAAAGTATGACACTGCCCCCCCCCCCACCATTCTCATCTGTTGTCTAGACCTACATGTCTTTCTTCATCTCCTAAGAAAGCACCTTTTGCCAGGATTAGAGTGTTGTCGGCAGAATTATCTCCCTATTATTTTCAGGAGACTAATATCCTATTTCAGTGTTTGGGTTCACCTCTTAGTATCTTGTGTACAGCCACTTAGTGGTATCATTTAACAGTATCAATCTTAAAGGATCTAGAAATACCACAGCTAAGCTTGGCTTCCATATACCCTCCCTGGCCTCGTCACTACTAGTAATGACAACATGACTGTGGCTGTTACTCCTCTGCTTGCTGATTCCATTGGAACTCAGAAGCCAAGGTACCTTCCTGCCATGTGCAGAGTTTGATTTACTGGCTTGGGAAGTGACTGGGGATGATATAAGCTTGGTGGGTGGCACAGCTGTGGCTATCAACACACATGCATTTCCCTACACAAGGCTTATTACCACTCATCTGCTTTCCACAGTGATCTGACTTGTTAGAAGTGGAAAACAAAGGCCTCCTGGTTAGTTACATGGGTAACAGTGTGTACAGACCTCTGGGCATTTCTGGGGGTGGGAAGCTGGGTAGAGGAGGCAGGGTCTCCAGCTTTGCCAGCATGTATCTGTTCCACCTTGTAGCCAAACTGTGTTTAACACTTGTGGGCACCTACCCTTTAAGAAATCACACATGTCTCTGCACCCAGAGGGTAGCTTTGTTAATTGGAATTTGTTTGCTTGTTGATTTAGGGTACTGTGATGTTGGGAAACCCCTTGCTCCCCACTGTGTGATTAGAACAATTGGTGGCCTTTCTTGGAAGGATCTCATTCATTCATTCATTCACTGGACATACAGCTAACCCTTGAACAATGTGGGGGTTGATACACCAACCCCTGAGCAGTCAAAAATCCACATATAACTTTTGACTCCCCCCAAATTTATCTACTAAAAGCCTACCGTTGACTGGAAGCTTTACTGACAAGAAACACAGTTGAATAACATATATTTTGTATGTTATATATATTATAGAGTGTATTCTTACAAAAAAATAAGCTAGAGAAAATAAAATGTTATTAAGAAAATTCAGGGGCACCTGGGTGGCTCGGTCAGTTTAGCGTCCAACTTTGGCTTAGGTCATGATCTTACTGTTGGTGAGTTCGAGCCTCGCATTGGGCTCTGTGCTGACAGTTCAGAGTCTGAAGCCTGCTTTAAATTCTGTGTCTCCCTATTCTCTGCCCTCCCCTGCTCATGCCTTCTTTCTTTCTCTCTCTCTCTCTCTCATAAATAAATAAATAAATAAATAAAAATCCTAAAGAAAACACATTTACAGTACTGTACTGTATATATATATATATATATATATATATATATATATATATATAAAATCCACATGTAAGTGGACCCATGCAGTTCAAACCTGTACTGTTCAAGGGTCAACTGCACTTTCACTGAGTATCCACTATGCTGGAAGAATTGAAGTCACCTCAGATTGTAGGTTCCCTTATTTGCTAGCAAATGAATGGCCCACCCTAATGCTAAGTCCTTGGGCAAAGCTTTTTCCTTGGCTTTCATTGTTCAGGGTCACCACCTTGGGCACTGCTCTGTGATGACCTCAGGGCAATGGTGAAAAACTAGTCCAGTCTCATTTGTTTGTACTAACAGGCCCAAATTCACTGGGATGCCTGAACCCCAAAGCCATTTATTCCTGGATTGGAGTACCTGAGACCACTGATATTTGGCTACATTTGTACTATATACAAACAGCCGCTTTGTATTTCTTACACCAATATTTCCTCTATCTCCAAGCCTTCACAGAGATGGCTCACAGCAATGGAATGTAGATTGCTTTCTCCTTTGCCCTGTCTCTGATGATGGCAGATGCCAGCAAACAGTGTGGTGTGAGGGCTGGGATCTACAAAGGGCAGAAGTTTGCTCCCGCTACCCTCAGGTTTACCAGGTGGTTGTCCCAGAACCTTCTCCACATGTCCTTACAGAGGCAAGCGTATCAGCCGCAGAGGCAGGGAACAGAGGTCTAGTCCCTGTCCTCCTAATTATAAGTTACACAGCATGATTCCCTGGGTTACTATTGGCATCACGATCATTAGAGGTTATATGGGGCTGAGCAGGTCACTTAACCTTTCTAAGTTTCCACCTCCTTATTCTGAAAATAGGGAAGACTTGTACGAAAAATGATTTGTAAAATGGTCTGGAAATGTAGGGCAGAAGTTAAACGATGGGACATCATTTTATTTTCCCTTCTTTATTCTTTCAGTAAATAATAATCAGAGATTGAATAAGAGTCCTGCCCCAGTACATGAATTCAAGACAGACTGCATGATACACTGTGATAGGCTGTGATACGCAGCATTCTCTGAGGCAGGGTTGGGGCTTCTGTTTCCTAATTGACCTAATGTGCTAAGTGAGCTTAATGTAAGTTAATTAATGATACTATTGGAGGGTAGAATCACCTAGGCAGAGCCTCAAACAGCATCAAAGTGAAGAGCAGGCAGGTGTTCTCTGGGATAATTAAGAAAACAAGGGCCCAGAGGAAAGCTGCCGAGAGGCTTGCAGGCAAGACACTGAGGAGGCCAGGGGTTGTGAGGTGGGTAGAGGGAGGGAAGGCAAGGTGATGGGAGGGGCTGCCTTTTCAAATGCCATCCTGTTTACAGCTCCTGTGTTAGAATTTCAGATCTACCTGAGTCTTTGCAGCTGGGTTCCTGGGCATTTCCTTGAGAACAATTTCATTTTTTGGAAAACACAAAACTTACTCACCTGGACCTAGAAAGGAGACTCAGGTGATCTAGATTCTATCTTTGGTCTTTTGGGACCTAAGGAACTTTGATGAGAAGGTGCTTCATAGTTAAGAGTCAATTTGACTTGTACCATGTGAAATAGGGGGTAAGACCAGGGGGTAAGACTCTTGCCTGTGGCAGGCACTCTGCTGGGTACGGGGACAGGTTGATGCTTAAGAAAGAAGGGTGAGCCCTTGACATTTCTGAGCTTTGCAAATATGTATCTCGAATAATATTAAAACCTTCTTTACTTTTAGAATCAGGTAATGCCAGAGAGTGAAAATCAAACTTTTCAGGAAATTTTTTTTACTTTTCCTCCCAAAGACATGTGCTTCCAGGATTACCCTCCCACTGTGCTGTCACAAATTAATATTCCTACATACAGCCTGCCTCACTGAAGGATGGGGAGAAAGTGCCGCAGAGGCCCCAGCTGACCCAGCATGGAGCAGGGCCCCCAGTTTTCTCCTTCAGTGGGGAAGGGTACACATGGACAAATGCTAGTCTCCCAACTTTGATGAGTAACTCTCTTTTTGGTGGACTTTGTCAAAAAGTAACTCTCACTGTTTTAAATGGCTATCCCTTTGAAATCTTACAGCATCAAGTCAGGCAAGAATATTCTCTATGTTAGCTATTTGAATTGATTCCTTTCTCCTTAGTCCATTATAACTTTTTACCTTAATACTTTGAATTAGCTGCTGTTTTGTTCTTAGAGAGTGTCTCAGACATGTAACCTCAGAGCTACAGAGCAGTGGTGAGCCCGAAAGCAGAAAAGTGGGGCCAACCTCCCCTCTCTGTCCTTCACTCCAGCCATGTTGTATCCTGTGTCCCACCAACTCTCAAATGTCCTTACTGACGGGCTTCTGCTCTGTCACTCTGTCTCTACACTCTGGCACCTTACTGTTTTAACTGTCCCTCTTGGACCCCCAAATGCTGCCCTCCCAGTCAGCTGCCCCCTTTTGCTCTACCCTAACCTGTGAAGCCCCACCCCTCCCTCCCCCCCACCTCCCCAGGACAGGAGCAGTTGCTACAGGATGCTGGAGAATCAGAGCTGGCTCTTGTGCAGGAACCCAAACTACTCTGATATGTCAGAGCACTGAGAAGAGCCTTTTGGCAGGAAATGAATGCCTTAATCATCAGAAATATGTACTTTCCCCACTGCGCACCCGAAAACAGAGGCATCTGAGACATCGGGTCTCATACTTGATTCAAAATCACACCTGGAAGGTCTCTTAGGGCACCATAGGTAACTTGGGGCGGGGATGCAGGTACCGAGCCCAGCTAAATCCCAGCTGCTGTGTGTTCCCCATGAGCCCGGCTCAAGGGCAAATCTCAGAAACAAACTTTTCATGCTCTCTGGAGACACCCGTGGTCTTAGCAGCCAAAATCTTAAAGCCAGCGAAACACACACAGAGTTTGGCTCACGAACCAAATGTGCAACCAAGAGCAAAATGGGGTTTCTAATGTTTTTCTGAAAACAAAGGAACAATCTCAGGTCTTAGATCTGGTAGTGCAGACGCACAGTAATTGGTAAAGCTTGTTCAAACGCAACCCAAAAATGACGTGCATTTCAAAAATGCACTCAGGCCGTTTCTCAGCCGATGACACCTCAGTCTCAAACAGCCGAAGACTTTAGAAAACCCAGAGAGAAGAACCAAGGCTTACCTGGACCCTGCTGGCGGGTCAGTTTCTAATCCAAGCAGAAGATGGTCTGTGGAGAAAGGCAGGCACGGTCCCGCCTAGGGCCACCAGGTTTCACAGGTGGCCATCTGGCAGTGTTCTGAGAGGCAGGTGGCCAGTGACGCTGGAGGCCGGCAGAGCTGCCTGGGGCAACACACCTCTGTGCTGCCAGCCCCACTTTCCTTCTATTGCAAAGGACTGCCCGGGAACTCCTTGACTGCTCGTCCTGTCTGCGAGTGTGGGAACTTAGTCCTTGTGGAGGGGCTTTCCCTCCCTGCAGACTCACCTGCACCATCTAGAGGCCTCTCCCAGCACTGAGATGCTGGTGCCTCACTCTGCAGGTTAGCCCCCTCTGCAGCCTGACTGGACACACACACCTGGCTCTTGACTTCCTGTCCTGAAAGACAGAAGTTGGAATTTGTAAAATCATTGATTTCTTTTTTTTTAGAGAGGGACCCTTGCTTCCTTCAGAACAACTAAAGCCTTTGGACACTGGAGTGCCAAAAAACTAAAGTAGCATTAAAATTCCATTAATCAAGACATCTTCACTCAAGGACCCCCCACTGAGATGGCCACAGGCATGGGTGCTACTGCATCCATTTGAGATATGTTCACATGTTTGTACACATTCCTGTCTTCCTCTCCCCTCCCCCCACACCTACAGCAGACTTGAAGTCCTCAGATCCATTCTTTCTCTCCTGTCCCTGGACACCACCATATTCCCCAAGTAATCCCAGGCAGTCATATATATCCCATTAAACCCCAGATAGTCATATATACCCCCCCTTAAACTCCAAACAGCCACATCTTCCCCCTTAAACTCCAGATATATACATATACTCCATTAAATTCCAGACAGCCACATATACCCTATTAAACTCCAGATAGCCACATTTACTCCATTAAACTCCAAAGAGCCATATATACCCCATTATACTCCAAATGACCACACATACCTCATTAAATTCTAGATAGGCATATATACTCCATAAGACTCCAAACTGCCGTATACACCCCATTAAATGGCAGGCAAAAATACTCCATTAAACTCCCCATAGCCATATATACCCCATTAAATGCCAGATAGCTATATATTCCCCATAAAACTCCAGACAGCCACATTTACCCCATTAAAATCCAGACAGCCACAGATACCCCATTAAACTCCAAATAGCTACATATTCCCGGTTAAACTCCAGATAGCCACATATACCCATTAAACTCTAGACATCCACATTTGCCCCATTAAACTCCAGAGCCACATATATCCCCATTAAATTCCAGATAGCCATATATACCGCATTAAAGTTCAGATAGCCATATATATACTCCATTAAACCCTAGAGAGCCATATGTACCCATTAAACGCTAGATAGCCATATATACCCCATGTAACTCCATATATCCTTCTTATATACAAGTATGAAAGACAACCTCAACTACCTCCATTTTGAAAGTACTGTCTGTACTTTCTAACTGATAAAATTCTTCTTTCCAGTGGATCTCTTAATTCAGGCAAAAGACCCTGTGGGCAAAGCACCCCCTGACGGGGACCAAAACTACTCCCTCAAGCTATAAGGACTGTCCTAAGCCAGCAAGACCCCCCTGACTGACCCCAGGACAATGAAGGACCTGACCTTTACCGCCCACCTGCATGTACCCATCAACCCCTGTCCCACATTTTCCTTACATAAACCTGGATGTATTTTCAGCACTTTGGAGACAGTCTTGAGAAGTTAGCCTATGGTCTTCCCAGTGTTGGCCTCACTGAAATAAATTCATTTCTTGTGTCACTACCACTCCTGCCTCTGCCTTTGGATTTTGTCTGGAATGAGTGACAGAGCTTGGTCTGCTTAGGACCCCAAAGCCAGGTGCTCTTGTACCCCTCCGCCCCAGCTACAAGCAGATCATCAGGAAGACATTTGAAACACAAACATTTTAAAAGGACACCGCCTTTCAGTGTCTGTCCATTCTTTCTCACAAGTTAATTGATTGGGAAAATCCCCAAAATTTAAGAATTTTTCCTGACCTTCTGTTCCCCCAAAGCCACTAACATACAGAAGAACAGAACAACTTCTCGAGGCTCGATTTCTATGTTCTGCTTTTCCATCTTGTCTCCATTTCCATCTCTACCCTGGATACATGCAATTTAATTCACACATGAGAAAGTAAAGAACTTAAGAGAGACACAGAGACCAAAATGTTTGGGACTTGCAGCAGGGGCTGGAATCATGAATTAAGACTCATTCTGCCTTCAGGGAGGTTGGGTAGAACCATTACTTGACCAATGTTAATGGTTAATCCAGATTACATAGGTTCCCAAGTAAGAATTCCAACCTGAATGTTCAGGTTCAATCATTTATGTATGCCCATGTTGAACTCAAAGTGAGGGTTTGTGATAAATTGAAATTACTAAAAATTATTAAGTAGGAACCAACAAAATGAAAAGGAAGTAAGTATTCTGGGCTGATATCTTCTATTGACTTTTTAGCATGTTCATTTTGATAAGTGTGTTTGAGGATGGAGATTATTTTAGGCGTAACCATTTTCTATTGGAAATTAAATGGCAACTTTAAATTTATTAAAGAGAGAGGACACTGATATTGCCAGAAGACAGGAAAAAAGGAGAAAAAAATCTGAACAGGCACTGAATATGGATGCTATAGCAGAAGTACAAAAAAGTTTTTTTTCCTCTTCTGAAAAATCCAAAACATTACGCCATTAAGAAAGGTTGCAGATGGTTACACTTGAAATGCTCATAGTCATCATACCCAAATGAAAATAAGTATACAAATTAATTCAGCTGATTAAGAGAAAGAAGGAAACGAGAGATTATTGCTTGTCTTCATCATGTGAAGTCCCAGAGCTTTGAAGGTATGTCTTTTCTGTTTTGCACTTTTCTAAAAGACTGAGGGAGAAATAGCAAAAGGTTATCAATAGTATTTCTCTAAATAAGAACATGAATCAAGACTGCAGACCACAGCTGGGTAAATGGGATCTTTTGGGGCTGTGGAGAATGGACGGTAATTTAGAGCACATGCTTGATACACATAATGGAACCCTGACCTGTCTGCCCTCCCCTTTCACTGAGCCATCACCGATGCAGCCAGGAACCCAGTGGATGGCCACAGCTTGCTTCAGGGGGCAGGTGCCAGCTCTCAGCACCAGGGAGCTCTGGCTTTACAGATGATTGTAGAGATTCAGAAAACATTCATTGATTGGTGGGAATGATCTCACAGATCAGATAATTAACCTGTGAGCAAAACTGAGCCCTCTTCTGGTTGTCACTAGGTGATGATCATTGGGAGAGCTTCAAGAGGACTCTTGATACCCACTCATTCTGTCAAAATAGCATTCATCTACAGGCAGCATGTGTTCAGCCATCATTTATTCATTTGGCAAGTGCATATGGCACACCTCTAGGAGCCAGGCCCTAAATGAGTGCTGGGATACCACAATGAGAAAGACAGTCAAATTCTATGTCCTCAAGAAGGTGCCACAGAGGCAGAGAATAATCAGGTTAAGAAATAACCATAAAATATACTTTCTGGAGGTGACAAGCAGGCAAAAGGGTGCAGGATGCTTGGGCTGTGTGGGTAGGGGTTACTAATGTCTGCTAGTGACAGTTTCCTGCTATCTAATTACTGTCTGGAGAACGGTACTGCTTTCTGGCGGCTTACCTCTGACCCTGAACTGCCTTTACCTATAAAACTGGCCACAGAAAGTAAACTTCTGGTTACCTACGGAATTTACCTCTAAGTTCCTTCCAGGAAACGATTTTTCTCAAATCACAGCATGCTTATGGGTATTTCATGAAATTTTGTGTGCCCATGGTGGGTGCTCAGTAACACAAAGTTTTTTAGAATCAACTGACCACAGTTCTGTCTCTGGCTTGGGATTTGCAGCTTTGGACCTGTCTTAGAACTGGAGCAAAATTGGAATTCTTTTCTTGGAGAAACCTGCACCTGCCCTTGTGATGATGAGGACAGCAGGGTCCTCAGGCCCCTCTTGGCCCAGTGCCTCCCCTTTCCTTAGAAAATGCACAACTCGGGGCGCCTGGGTGGCGCAGTCGGTTAAGCGTCCGACTTCAGCCAGGTCACGATCTCACGGTCCGTGAGTTCGAGCCCCACGTCAGGCTCTGGGCTGATGGCTCAGAGCCTGGAGCCTGTTTCCGATTCTGTGTCTCCCTCTCTCTCTGCCCCTCCCCCGTTCATGCTCTGTCTCTCTCTGTCCCAAAAATAAATTTAAAAAGTTGAAAAAAAAATTAAAAAAAAAAAAAGAAAATGCACAACTCCAACTCTGCTAGGGTTCAATGCACCAGTACTGCCCTCCTGAGAGCATGGGCTAGCTAGTTTTTAAGGCACTGTCTCAGGCTGCTTGCTGCCCATGCTTATTACAGCTCCACAGGCAGAAGAAACAGGAATATAAGTACTTGTGATTTAAACTCTTGTGATGTCTCCCTGAAAGTGCAAATCCTGTGGAGGGCCTTGGTTTGCAAACTGATGTTCAAAATATCAGAATGGAGTGAAGTGCTACAAAGGAGGCAAGCCAGCAGTCGAGGGGGGAGAGCAAGCATGTATGAGGGTAGTGCTTTGGCTGATACAGGAGTCAGGAGTGGTTGTTCTAAGAGGAAGGAGGAAGTCTTGCAGAGTAAGGGAAGGAAGGTATTTGGGTAGAAAGAAGAGCTTGTGCAAAGGCCCTGACTGGAAAAGATCCGGGCATATTGAGGAAACTGAGAGAAGCCATGTGGCAAAGAACAGGGAGCTGGTCTGAGTAGGCTAAGCTGGACTCAGGTAGGGCAACAGAGACCACAGCCCAGTAAAAGGATTTGGATTTCATTCCAAGTATATCATGATTTAAAGATAATGCAATCTTAGTTTAGGAGAGAACAGGCCTCTATCCCTAGCATCAAAAAGAAATCCACATGCCCAAAAGGGAGTCTCTTATGCTAGGCCTTGTCACCCAACAGAGGTGCAACACCTAACGTAATTGCTGTTTCAACCTCCCCCAAAGATATAGTCTTATCGGGTCAGTCAGGAATTTTCTGGTCAGCACCAGTGAGATAATCTGTCACAGGGACCTTCTCCATCCCCTAAAGGAAGAGGAAGTCATTTTCATGATAAGACCCTGTGCTCTTCCCTGTCAGGGAAAGTGATCTTGCTCAGAACAGTCCTTTGTTTTCTTTTGTTGATACCACCTTGCCCCATCCTCCTTCCTATGAAAACCTGCCATTTTGTACAACATCCTCCTTCCTACACAACCTGCCATTTTGCACAACTCCTGGGAGTATCTCTACTTGATAGATGATGGGATGCTGCCTTTCATGAATCACTTAAAGCCAGTTAGATCTTCAGATTTACTTGGCTGAATTTTGTCATTGTTGTTTTGACACCAGTAAAGTGAGCAGGGAGAGAGACTGAGTCTGGGGAGGCAGGGCAAGTGCACATGTTGGGTTCTGGGTCTTCTGTAAACTAGTCCTGGGGATGAAGGGATAAGTGAGCCATTAGCAAGCCTGTGTGATCTGTCCTCTCACGGCACAAAATAAGAAGGGAAGACTCCAGGTCAGAGGCAGAGTAAACAGGCCAGGCTTCCCACTGATTTTATCTCTTTAGAAAATGAGATTCTGCTTTTAGTTATTTAACTAACTTTGCCATACTCAACACCATGCTACTAATTAAAGAAAGAAGAGTCTAGGGGCGCCTGGGTGTCTCTGTTGGTTAAGTGTCTGGACCCTTGATCTCAGCTCAGGTCTTGATATCTGGGTTGTAAGTTCAAGCCCTGCATTGGGCTCTGTGCTGGGCATGAAGCCTACTTAAAAAAAAATTATAAAGAAATAAAAGCTTTCTTTTACTACTTATTTGCCCAAGATTCCTACCCTGGACACTGCTTATGAAAAAGGTCACCTGGATTTGGAACACTCAGCTGTCAGGAATGACTCTGGTCACATAGAGCAAGTATCATCACAAACCCTCTGCCGTGGATGTAGGGCACACCTGGGTGGAGGGGAAAGCTCCGCATCAGGGGTTGGGTGGAGGGCAAAGGCAAGAACTCCCAGGGCCCCCAGGGTTCCCTGTTCCTGCTCATGAGGAGGGCCCCCACTGCCTCTATTACATAAGCAATAAAAGTATAATTGAAATTGATCTTCACCAAGAATGACTTTGGAAGCTTGAATAGTGCAAAGGTTCAAAATACTAAGTCTTTTTTATGAGCTATAATATTGTCATTTAGCTCAACAGTACAGATCAGTACATTTTTCTAATAAAGGAAACCACAAGAGTATTATAAAACCTATTTGCATTGTATCAGAAAAATTAAAGGGGGTTGGAACTGAGTTTGGAAATATGGAATATTGATGTCTTCATTGAAAAATCAACACATTCATTCTTCCAATAGACAAGTTCATATTTCTACCATAATTCATGGATTTGGGGTTAGTGGCTTATGAGACTATCATTCTATTATCAGTGGATACTCACAGCAGGGGAATATGAGTCCATATATAAACATGTAAAATTATCTGTTCATTGGGTTATATTTAATAAAATTTATTAATGGAACTTTATTATATTTATGAGAACATTTTGCAGGTTATCTGTAAGGTAGAAGAATATAATCAGTTTATGAGGGCTAATGTGTTCCTGGGGGACATTTGATTCTATAGAGTAGTTAGTACGTCTGTGCTTATCACCTACCATAGATATGAGCTCACTGTCCTCAAAAGCTGTGGTTGGCAAAAGAAAATCAGAATGGGGAAAAATGCGTTTTAATGGGAATTCACCCCGGCTGGCAGATCTGCTCCCTGCCACCTGCTGCCTCCTTCCATCTCACTAATAAGTTGCTGGTTCTGCTCAGGGCAACATGCCTGGCTAAGTGGCTGTAGTCCCCAGCTTCCCTTGCAGCTAGATGTAGCCCCAAGCTTCAAGACCAGCCACAGAGCCATTGCAGAGGTGCATGACTTCCAAAAAGGCTGCTTAAGGGGCTGGCCCTCTGGGAGGAGAGCTTTTCTGCCCGCTTCAGCTGACTCCTCACTGCCACCCAGTGTGATGTGCCAACTGGCATAACAGTGGCAGAGCAAGAGGACAGAAGGAGCTATGGCCCTCTGTAGAGCTAGCTGTCAGGTCAGTCTTGAATTACCTACCTCATTGATGGGAAGGAGTAACCCTTGTGTCTTTTAGTCACTGTGCTCAGGCCTTTCTTACTAGAAGCCTAAATAATTTGGATGGTTTCTCTCTCTCATTATGAAAAATCAGGACATGTAACTCCTTTTTTTCTAGATAACCTAGGTCTAAGAAAGTATTTTTTTAAATGTTTGTTTGTTTATTTATTCTTTTGCCAACCACAGCTTTTGAGGACAGTGAGCTCATATCTATGGTAGGTGATGAGCACAATGTACTAACTCCTCTGTAGAATCAAATGTCCCTCCAGGAACACATTAGCTCTCATAAACTGAGAGAACATGTGAGTACACTGGGGGAGGGGCAGAGAGAGAGGGACAGAGAGAATCCCAAGCAGGCTCCTGGCTGTCAGTGCAAGTCCAACATGAAGCTTGATCCCATGAACCATGAGATCATGACCTGAACAGAAACCAAGAGTCAGAAGCTTAACCAACTGAGCCACCCAGGTGCCCCTAAGAAAGTCTGTTTTATGATAATTACAGCTTTCATATGCGTTGTACTAAGATCTCACTCAGGGTACAAAATGACTCTCCAAGGAACTGAATGTTGGTTAACTGAAAAGATTCTGTTTGCGAGCAGGCAATGCAGAGTGAGCACCCCCAGCCACTTAACTGTCCTCAGTGGTCCTCAGTAGGCCAGAGACTACAGCCCAGGGAGACACCAGAGGTGCCCAGCTGCAGCTTCTGACTGAGTCTGTCCATGCTCCTTGGGACAGCTCAAAGTATAAGAAAGATTCCAGATGGGTGAGCAGACTTTAAGACACTGGCCTCATTAAGAGGTCCATTAACTTTATGTGCCCAGGGTCTCTGAAGTGGGGATACACACTCCAGAGGTGATCAAGGCAATTCACTGGGTGGGAACAGATGATGAAAACTTCCACTTACATTGAGATCTACTGTCTAAAATACAAGAAACAAACAGTATGTTATTCAGATTGACTCTAGGGACGTGCTTCTCCTGCTCAGAGTTCCTTCACACAGGCTAATCAGACCATACCAGAAGGCTGCCAAAATATTTTTATATTTTCAGGAAGAGTTTTTGGAGCATGCATTAACTTTCATTACTGTTAACCATCTTCATTTGCTTTCATCCCCTCCTGCCTACAAGCATGGTCATCCGTTAGTCATCCTCCCTGCCAGGAACAGCCTGGAGGTCCAGCAATGCTGATTGGAAATCTTGGTGGCATACTGCAATGATAGCTTATTTCTTGCTCATGTCACATTCTGATGTGGGTCACGTGGTTTTCCTGTAGGAAGTGACTCAGAAATCCAAGCTCCTTCTATCCTGTGGCCCCACCAGGACAGGCAGGGAGGGAAACTGTGGATGAGAATGTTAGCATGTTTCCAGAGTGAGGCCTGGCTGTGGAGAATATCACTTCTACAGACTAAAACCCCATCACATGTGCACAAACTGCCTGTAACTGAGGCTGGGAAATGTAGTGTTCTTGTGTTTCCAGGGACAGAAAATGGGATCTGTGGGTGTATAACCAGTCTCTGTTGCAAGACACCTTCTTACACTATTCTGTTTCATCAAAACGAATCCGACTTCTGTCTCTTCCTCCAGATCTGCTTCCAAGCAGCTGGTCTGAAACATAAGGTAGCCTCATATGAATATAAAAGATTATGGTTGCCAGTGGTTTAGAAACACCCAGAGAACATACTGAATGTTAAACAAGGCTGTTTGTCTAACACTCATGCAAAGAGGCAGGGTGGCTGGCTGGAGTCTCTGGCCCTGGAGTCTGAAGATCCTGTTTTGAGAGGCTGCTCTTTGCTGTATTTTCATGTGACCTGAGCCACTCACCCTCAGCAGGTCTTAGTGTGCACACCTGAGCAATGACTGTTGCCTTTCACAGGGTTGAACGGAATTTCACAATGAAGGGGTTGTACATATTCTTAGCCAGAACTTGGTGCTCTCCGTACGTTCTGAAATTGCTCTTGCCTAGGTCACCAGGGACCTCCTAATTGCCAAAGCCAACAGATGCCTTTTAGTCTTTATTCTCCTGGAGCTTTTTACTGCATTGCAACTGAGACCATCGATTGCTTCTTTCCATGTGAAACCCAACTCCTTTGCATTCTGTAACCCCTTGGGTCCTTGGGTTGTCTACGTCTGTCTCTAATGGGTGATTCTTGGTCTTTTGTGGGCAATTCATCCTCCCTTGCCCCTCAGATGGCTGTGTCTCAAAGCCCCAGTCCCTGTCTGGGCCTTTCCAGTGTCCTTGTTTCAACAGCTACGTGCAGGCTGATGACTCCTCCATTTATAGTTTTAGTCCAGATCTCAACCTTTGAGCTTCAATTCTTGTAGCCAATTGAGTGTAAAATATCTCACCAGGAAGTCTCACAAACACTGGGAACCACATATATCCAACACAAACTCCTCATCCTTCCCGAAACCTGCTCCTCCACCTTATTCCCTAGTTCAGCCGGGGACCACTCCTAAACCTCCTAAGGAGAGCTCATGGGATCATTCTTAGCATTTTCCTTTCTTAGCTGCCAAACCTTGCCAGTTTCACCTCCTAGATATTTTTTAAATCTACCCCTCCATTCCAATACAAGTGCTTTTGCCCTAGTTCAGGTTCTCAATATGTCCCATCAGGATTATAACATCCTTCTGTTTTTCCTGCTGCTGACTTTGTCTCCTCAATCCAGCCTCCACACAATTTATCTAAAACTCAAATCCTGAGCCTCAGGCTACTGTCCTTAGTAAACGAATGGAGAGAGTACCTGCTCATGAACCTCTGCCAACTGTTGTCAAAATGCAGGTCCACACAGTTCCAAGAGGAGCTCAAAAAACCGAACACAACAGAAACAGACAAGGGAGGGGTTGGGAGGTTGGGTAAAGTAGGTGAATGGAATTAAGACGTCCAAACTTCAGTTATAACATAAGTAAGTCACAGGGATGAAATGTACAACACAGTCAATAATATTATAATAACTTTGTACAATGGCAAATGGTACTAGACTTATCATGGGGATCATTCTGTAATGCATAAAAATATCAAATTGCTATAATGTATACCTGAAAGAATAGGATACCAAATATTTCGATTAAAAAAATGAAATTTAAAAATCTGGACTTTATTTTTTTTTTAGAGAGAGAGAGCAAGAGTGAATACATGTGTGCATGAGCTGGGGAGGAGCAGTGGAAGAATCTTTTTTTTTTTAGAGAGAGAGAGAACACACACATGAGTAGGGGAGAGGGGCAGAGGGGGAGAAAGAGAAAGAGAGAGAGAGAGAGAGAGAGAGAGAGAGAGAGAGAGAGAGAATCTTAAGCAGGCTCCATGCCCAACACAGACCCCAACACAGGGCTTGAACTCACGACCATGATATTATGACCTGAGCAGAAATAAAGAGGTGGATGCTCAACCAACTGAGCCATCCAGGCACCTCTGGACTTTAAAAAAAAATGTGGAATCTTCTCATTTTTAAATACTGGCTACTAATCTGTGTGGTTCAAACAAACACACACACACAATCTCTGGACTGGATTAGGCCCCCAGGCAGCCAGGTGGTGCCCTCCATACTGAAGCCTGAGAGCCAAGCCTGTGCCCTCCACAACCAGACCCTGGTTCTGCCCCAGCTTCATGGTTCCCCAGGCCTGCTTTGAACCTCAGATTCTACTAGCAACCAAAGGTTTAAGGTCTCAAGCCATTCTGTTTTTCCAAGATAACTTTTGCAAATAAGCTCACCCATTTTATGTTCGTACTGCCCAAATGACTAAAGAATTTAAGGTTTTTATTAGCATAAAAATGTAGTGTTTGGAGAGGCCTTGGTGCTAGACAAAGCTGCCCTTCTCCAAGCACAGCTTCTAAGTTGATTAACCTCCCTAAACCTTGGTTTCCTCATCTGTGGAATGGGGATAAATAATAGTGTCTATTTCATAAGGTTTTAATGGGTGTTAAATGAGATAATGTATGCATGGGCTTAGCCTGGAACTTGGTATAAGTGTCAAGTGACATTAGCTACTATTCCTATTAATTAGAAATCTAACATATTTTCAAACCACCCAATTTATTCTATAATTTTACCTTTGGCTATAACTAAGGTAACTTACAGATTCAGCAGCCACCTGCAGCTCAGAACTAGAGAAACCACTCTATTTTAGGTGGATTATCCAAGACAACTTTCCACACAGGTAACCCCTGCTCTTGCTCAGATAATAAGCACTTGCTTTATTTTGACATTAGGCCACTAAATGTGACTTTTTAATCTTTTAGTACAGAAAGCTTGTTAGTCTTTGATATGGTGGTGGCACATGGAGATTCCTGGTCAGTCTGGTGATGAAAAGCAATAAACTGTGTAATGTGCACTTTTCAGTTCTTAGGTTTTGTAAAAACTTGTGAAATCTCTGTGATTAAAGGTTTTAGGCCTTCTAGAAGGTAAAGATTGAATACTTTTTTTAAATCACAAAATTTCCCAATTTACTTTCACAAAAATGTGGTGGGGGCGTCATGGAGAGAAATGAAGACACTTCGGATCTGGGACCTTCCATCAATGGAAGAGGTCAAGAGCTTGAGTTTAGGGCTGTAAGAGGTGTATGTTCCCTCAGAGCAATGTTTCTAACCTGCCCCTGTGGATTTCTGTCCCATCCTATGCTCTTTTGTCTGGGCTGCTGCCTTACACGTGTCCTAGTAAGTAACCATCTGCACCCAATGACAACCTGTAGGTTTTAGACAAACCTCTGTGCTTCCTTTACCAAAACTGGGAACAGGAACAAGTTCTGGAAGCAGGAAACAATCATGCAGAAGTTTAGCAAGGTGTCAGCAGGGCAATAAACTGAATCCAGAATGTCTGTCCTGTGCCTGTCAGGGGTTGACAGGGTCAGGGCAGCAAATAGTGTGTGAAATAGGGAGGCAAGCAAGCAAATCATACATTTGATGTAAAAAGCTCAAGAACCAAAGGAGAGATACAAATCAAGTCCTATGAAAGCACAAGGAAGGACAGGTTTCTCCCATTTGGAAACTGGGGATGGTTTCAGGGAGAAGGGGCATAGGAGTTAGCCTTAAAGGAGAGGTGGGATGATGATGATGATGATGATGATGATGATGGTGGTAGTAACAATACTGTGTCCAGTATTACTGAGTGTTCCTCATATGCCAGGCACTAAATGCTTTGCGTGACTAATCCTCATAATAGCCTTGAGAAAGTCATGCCTATCACCCATTTCACAGGTGAGAAAACTGAGGTCCAGGGACAGGGAATAACCTGCCCCAAGTCACTCAGCTAGTAAAGGAGCAGAGTCAGTACTTGACCCCAGACAAGCAGACCTGGGGATCAGAGCTCTGAATGTCTTCAGCAGAAGGGGCTGTGCTCTATCCACTGTGGGTCTCTGAGGACAACCACCTTTGCCAATGGAGGAAGAACGTGTGCGTCAGGAGAACGTTCAGTGTTGTTGGTTTTCTGTGTAGTTCTGATGAATTTCTCCCTACCAGCAAAGGTGTTGAGCAGTCTCGCTGCTACGTGAGTGGTCTGCATGGGAAATCCACGGAAGAGCTGGCCATTCCCTGAGCATCTAAGTGATAACAGCCAGCCCAGGAACCAGTCTCACCAACACTGACTTCTTTGGCACCCAAGGACAATCCCAGAAATAACCAGTCCTTGGGCTGAAAATGCTCTTTCTAGCCCACTGTATGCTCAGTACTAAGGCTGAGAAGAGGGCTTGTCTGAGACTGAGCTGGGGGTCACAGGAGAGGCAGGAAAGCTTGACACAGAAGAGGCAAGCCCAGGCCTGCCTCTCAGGAGGCTGGAAGCAGGATGCTTGGGGGTGGAGTTGGGGTGGGGGCGGTGCTGCTCTAGCCTCTTGCCTGTCCCATAAAGGCCTTATTTCCACCAGGCTGATGGTGAAGGGATGTGCAGGAGGGACAGGCCAGAAAAGGAGGGACAGGGAACCCTCCCACAGAACCTGTGAAGGTGGGTGCACCAGGCCCTGCAGCAGCTGTGGACATGCCACCTGTGGCCCCAGCCTCAAGGAGCCCTCATGTCCCCTGGGCTCCCTTTTGGAAAGGATACCCACCGAACCAGCCCTAAATTCTTCACCCTATCATTTCCAGGGGATTGTCTTTCTATGATTTTCTGAAGAAGCTTTTAACACAACCAGAACAGTAGCGCTCCCTCCAAGAGCAGGGAGTTAACTGCTGTCACTTCCTGTTACTTGTGTCTGAAGACTGCATCACACGTCTCCATGGCCCTCAACTTCTTCTGTTCCTGTCTCCAGGGGATGCTCCCAAGATGTAAACTCACCTAGGAGGCTGTTAGATGAGAACCTGGGCCTCCTAGCCCATAACTGCTTTCTTCTGGAATGGTGCCTTCAGTCAGCTGCTCACTGCTGGGCTCTTGGGGGTTAAAGCAAAGGGTCCACGTTGTCTCCCTCTCTCTCTGACTCATGTCCCCTGTCCCTTGGACCTCCACGTTGAAGAACTTCAGGGGCTCCTGCCTGCCCTTGGCCTCACATTCCAAGCCACTGCTTTAGTTATGAAGCCTTCATGCACAAAGTCCTTCACAACCTGGCCCAGCCATCCCTCTAACCTCCCACGGGGCCTTGCTCCTCCTTGTCACCCTCCAGTGGGCAGGGACCCCCAAAGCTCAAGGACTGGCACTGATCATGTTATAAATACAGGGCCCAACGCTTGGACTTGGAGTTTTTGGTGGGATAAATAAAAATCCTTCATTCCAGTCATACCAACATACAGTTTGCAGAAATCGGTGTCATGCTGTGCCCCGACACTGGCTCCTCTTCTTTGAATGCCCTCGCCCATTTTCACTCATGAAGCTCATACTCCATGATGCCAGGAAGTGTGTTCACTTGCCTGTCTTTATCACCAGCTGTCAGCTCTATAAGGGCAAAGAACAAGTCCTCTTGAGCTTAGCATAGCACCTGGCACATGGTAGCAATTTACCAATAAATTGCCAAAAATATTAATGAGTAAATGACAGATGGTGTGGTCACCTCCTTTAGTGCTCTCATTTTTAGTAACAGTAGACTCACATAGCTCTATTCCATATGTAGGAATAAAAATATGCTTGCAAGGGATACTGGAAGATAGTTCTCAGAGCATGGTCACAACAACATAAAAGGAAACAGCAGTGGGGCTGTTTGGCTGGCTCTTGCTTTGTAAGAGCCGGAATCGTCATCTCTTATTGCCCTCCAGAGCTGCAAGGTCTCCTAGGTTCTGTGAGCAGCAACATTCTAGTTTCAGCTAGTTGACACAAAGTCATGAAGCAAGTGGAGCAGATGAGGACAAAAAGCAAATAGGAGATAAGCTTTCCATATCTTGCTTATTCTGAGGAATGTTGATGTCTGCATATTTTTGTAAAAGAACATAAAATCACTTTCGCAATAAGGCTGCAAGCCGTTTACAAACATCACAGATTCTCACTGACACATTTTTGGAGACTGGTGGTTATTTTCTCCTTTCTCTCTTCCACAGACTCCCATGTGATAGGTTTAATATAATTTCTTGCCCCTTGTTTTTCAGGTCCCCAGCTTCAGCTCCATTCAAGACCCTCTATTCCGAACCCACTCAGGAAATATTTATCAGGTACCTAGAGCCTGAATGAAATGCACTGTGCCAGGCTCCATTGGGACAAAAAGCAAAATTAACACAGGCCTTGCCCTTGAATAATGTGGTTCCTGAATCACTGTAGGATTAATAATCCATGAATCAATCTTCTTCCTCCAGGCTTCCTCAGTAACCCCGTTTATATACTAGCACTGGACTAACCTCCCTAAACTGAGAATTTCAATCCCCAAGTCATAGGTTTTCTATGATGTGTTTCTGTGTTGCAGAGGGTCAAGTCCAAATTCCTTAGTTTTACATGTAGACCTTCCACAGCCTAGACCTCTAAAATCGTTTTTTCAGTACTCCCCAAACTGCCCTCCAAACTCTCAGGGACACTGCCACCTACTGTCCTTTGATCTCCCCATGCTCCTGCCTGGTATGCCATCTTTCCCCACCCAGCCTGCAGAAAGCACTTTGTATTTTGCCACCTCTCTGGAACTATCTTGGACAGTCACAGCCCGGAATGCTTTCTTTCCCCCTTTTTAGCCCTGAACACATACTGACTTATGGCATAAAAGATCATTTTGTAGGTACTCATGTCCTCAAAATTAAACCACAGGGTTCACAAGCACCTCTTACACCAGTGTTCATTGCACCTCCCAGAAATCAGGTTCCATATGGCAACGTCCAGCCCGAGCACCACATCACCTGTCCCATGCCTTTGCTGACTCCTCCATGCTCTTCCCGCCATTATTACTGTATTTTACATCCAACACAGCTGTAACGACCCCAAGCTTCACCAAGTGACTCTGGTCACCGTCCAACAGACTGAGGACTCTAGGACGACACACTCTAGGACGCAGGCTCATTCTAACAACCGGTCACACTCCCAGGAGTTATGGCACGGTCAACCGCCCATGCATCTGGCAGAGCTGAGAAGGGGGAGGGGGGCATGCAGAAGTCACGTGAGCAGGTCCTGGGAGGTTCCCACAGCAGGTCGGAAGTGTCTGGAGTTGCTTTCACAGCCAATGGCCAGCGGTCTGTCACGTGGTCCCACTGAGGGCACTTGTGCAGAATGTGCACCTCTGCAGAAGCGGGCACGCTTGGAGTATGGCAGGCGATGATGTACTCAGAAGTTGTTTTTTTTCTTTTTTTTCTTTTTGTTAATTAAAAGTCCAAACCCAGGGTAACTTGGTTGGTTAAAATGCATGCATGGGTGTCTTGGCCGCCTGAAGGATGACCTCATTTGGATGCGGGGTCACGAGTCCTGTCTACATTTAGAACAAAGTCCAGAAGACAAAGCTTGGTGGCTATCGGCAATAAGTGAAAACAGAAGCTCCTTAGCCGACCTCCACTCCACTGGCTGGAACAGTGTGTCCCACTTTTCTACAAAACTAACTGAAGGGGGTGCAGGAGACTGACCACCCGTGCTGCAGCTGCTGTCTAGGATGCCCCAGGCACTTGCGCTCCTCTCAGGAGTTTGTGTGCTTATCAAGTGTTAGTTGGATTTGTTCCTAAACCTTTTTAGGGCAGTTATGCATGCTACATGAATTCTTCAAACCTTTCAATTTAATTGATGTCACATAAACTGTTGAGTAAAATGGAAATATGAGTGAATTTTTAAAATTCTGGTATAATTAACAGACAGTGGTATGTTAGCTTCAGGTGTACAATATACAATATAGTGATTTAACAGTTATATATATTACTCAGTGCTCATCATGATAAATATACTCTTAATCCTCAAAAAAATTTTTAAATAAAAAATTTTTAATTTAAAAATTCAAATTTTTAAAAAAGTTTATTTATATTGAGAGAAAGGGTGAGAGAGAGAGGCAGAGAGAGGGAGAGAGAGAATCCCAAGCAGGCTCTGCAGTGTTCGGGCAGAGCTGGACATGGGGCTCCAGCCAAGAACCATGAGATCATGACCTGAGCCAAAAGCAAAGGTGGGATGTTTAACCAACTGAGCCTCCAGACACTCTGAAAAAAAATATATTTTTTAAAATAAAAATTAATTTAACTACTTTGGATAACTTGAAGTTGAATTGATTCAAAAATGATTGTCAAATATGGTGTTTGTGAGATGACTTCGGGGAAAAGAGATCGGGGGGGGGGGATTATAAAAATATAGAGGACTCTGCACTCTGATTGCTTCAGGGTGTCTTTCAGCTCTAACTGCTTTGAAGAAACCCAAACTGGAAATCACATTTGATGCATTACATATGTGGCTTTTGTAGAAAGGACCACCGAGACTCAGGAAAAGGCCTTGGCCTGAATTCAAAAGATTGGCAAATAAATCTCCTCTTTTTGTAGTGTAAGTTAAAATGGTTATGTTTATATATTTTTTTAAATGGATTCCCCACTTTAACCGGCTTTTTTGATCAACCATCCCCTGAGTCTGTAAGCACAAGGTAGATGCACAATTCATGTTTGTGGAATGAATGAATGAAGTGCAGGTAGAGAGTAACATAGATGGAGACTGGACTATAATTAACTTCCAAATTGTACCCACCAAACACTGAACTGCTTTTGTTTTAAATTTGTTTTGTTTTGAATTTGTTTTAAATTCAGTATTTTAACAAAACATGTTTTAACAGAAGCAGTACTTTGGCTCCTTCCAGTAACCTGTGCCAGTCACTAGAAGCTGGGACAGCACCCTGGGGACCTCATCCACATCCCTGTCAGAATGTTGTGCCATAAAGAGGTTGGCAACTGCTAAGAAGTGAATAAGAGAAAAATTCCATGCCTCTCTTTTATATCTAATACTTTATATTTTCCACAGGGAGGTAAAAAGACAGTCTAATTAATTTCTGTGTGGAATTTCTGTTATATGAGAACTTAAAAATAATTTAACTTATTTTTTCCTTTCACTTATAAGAGCAGTCTGGGCTTGTTAAAGATAATTTGGACGATACGGAATAACCTAAAAAGTTTATAAGCTAACCACCCAAGGTTGCTGTAGTTAACATTTTCATATTAATTATTTCAACTTTTTCAGTCTACATCATTTGATTTCATAAGTGGGATCACATGGTACATGTAACTTTATACGTATTGCCCTCTTTAAACTAAATTTGAGCATTTCCATTGCCATTATATATATTTCTTGAAAACATAGTTTCAATGACTACTGAATGTTCTGTCACCTGGATATACCATAATATATTTAACAATTCTTGTAAGCCTGGACATTGCGAATGGATACTCCCATTCAAAACATTTTTTTAATGTGTGCATTTACATAGTTTACAGAGCAAACTGGTTCTTTAAGTCTTCTTATGAAGGCAGCAATTCCTTGTGCTCTGCCTTTTGATCCTTTGAGGTGATCACTTTCTTTTAGCTGATTTTTTTTTTTTTTACAGTTTACTACCATATTTTCCAATAAGGTGCTTATATGAATACACCTTGTGTCTTCAGTTTTAGGTACTAATAGCTTTCTCCGCACCTGAACATTTAGCTGTCTTTCACCACCATACCCCCCAGCTCAGCCCTACCACACACATACATACTGCCCATCCCTGCAGTATCCCTCAATTCTTTTTTCTTATAACTCTGGTGAGGTTAGCATTCAGCATTTATATTACATTATTATGTGCATGTAAATGCTGTTTACCACTAAGCCACAAAGAATACTATGGTTACTTTTCCCTTCTGGCACATATTTTTCTTTCCCTGGAGCTATAATTTGTCTAGGATTCAGAGAAGCCAAAAGAGGAGACCCAGCAGCAGGTGGGGTTGCATGGGCCTGGTTGCCACATGTGAGCCAGCATCTAGGTGATTCTAGATTAGCTATGGCTAAAGTGACATTTTGCATGAGATTTGGAGGATAAAAATGTGGGAAGAGGCCCTAACTTGAATATTAGGAAGGTGGGCAGGCCACCAATTGCCACTGCTCACACACACTCTGTCACTCATCTGCTGGCTCACGGCAGAGTTCCAACTCAGTGAAGTTGACCCAGTTCAAATGCAGGCCAGATTTCTTTCTTTCAATCATTCATTCATTCATTTATATAATTTATTGTCAAGTTGGTTTCCATACAACACTCAGTGCTCATCCCAACAGGTGCTCTCCTCAATGCCCATCACCCACTTTCCCCTACCTCCCAACCCTCATCAACCCTCAGTTTGTTCTCAGTATTTAAGCATCTCTTATAGTTTGTCTTCCTCCCTCTCTGTAACTTTCCTTCCCCATCGCTTCCCCCATGGTCTTCTAAGTTTCTCAGGATCCACATATGAGTGAAAACATATGGTATCTGTGTTTCTCTGCCTGACTTATTTCACTTAGCATAATACCTTCCAGTTCTATCCACGTTGCTACAAATGGCCAGATTTCATTCTTTCTCATTGCCAAGTAGAATACTACACTGTATATATATATATATATATATATATATATATATATATATACCACATCTTATTTATCCATTCATCAGTTGATGGACATTTAGGCTCTTTCCATAATTTGGCAATTGTTGAAAGTGCTGCTATAAACATTGGGGTACAAGTGCCCTTCTGCATCAGCACTCCTGTATCCCTGGGGTAAATCCCTAGCAGTGCTATTGCTAGGTCACAGGTAGATCTATTTTTAGTTTTTTGGGAACCTCCACGCTGTTTTCCAGAGTGGCTGCACCAGTTTGCATTCCCACCAACAGTGCAAGAGGGTTCCCGTCTCTCCACATCTTCTCCAGCATCTATAGTCTCCTGATTTGTTCATTTTAGCCACTCTGACTGGCGTGAGGTGGTATCTCAGTGTGGTTTTGATTTGTATTTCTCTGATAAGGAATGATGTTGAGCATTTTTACATCCAAATTAGTTAGCATATAGTGCAACAATGATTTCAGGAGTAGATTCCTTAATGCCCCTTACCCATTTAATCCATCCCCGCTCCCACAACCCCTCCAATAACCCTCTGTTCTCCACATTTAAGGGTCTCTTATGTTTTGTCCCCCTCCCTGTTTTTATATTATTTTTGCTTCCCTTCCCTTATGTTCATCTGTTCTGTGTCTTAAAATCCTCATATGAGGGGCGCTGGATGGCTCATTCGGTTGAGCGACTGACTTCAGCTCAGGTCATGATCTCATGGTTTGTGAGTTCCAGCCCCGCATCGGGCTCTGTGCTGACAGCTCAAAGCCTGGAGCCTGCTTCAGATTCTGTGTTTCCTTCTGTCTCTCCCCCTCCCCCGCTCATGCTCTGCCTCTCTCTGTCTCAGAAATAAATATTTAAAAAAATTAAAAAAAATCCTCATATGAATGTAGTCATATGAGATTTGTCTTTCTCTGACTAATTTTGCTTAGCATAATACCCTCTAGTTCCATCCATGTAGTTGCAAATGGCAAGATTTCATTCTTTTTGATTGTCGAGTAATACTCTATTGTATATATATATACCACATCTTCTTTTCCATTTATCCATCGATGGACATTTGGGCTCTTTCCATACTTTGGCTATGGTTGATAGTGCTGCTATAAACATTGGGGTGCATGTGCTTCTTCAAAACAGCATACCTGTATCCCTTTGATAAATATCTAGTAGTGCAATTGCTGGGTCGTAGGGTAGGTCTATTTTTAATTTTTTGAGGAACCTCCATCCTGTTTTCCAGAGTGGCTGCACCAGTTTGCATTTGCACCAGCAGTGCAAAAGAGATCCTCTTTTTCCGCATCCTCTCCAACATCTGTTATTGTCTGAGTTGTTCATGTTAGCCATTCTGACAGGTGTGAGGTGGTATCTCATTGTGGTTTTGATTTGTATTTCCCTGATGATGAGTGATGTTGAGCATTTTTTCATGTGTCAGTTGGCCATCTGGATGTCTTCTTTGGAGAAGTGTCTATTCATGTCTTTTGCCCATTTTTTTCACGGGATTATTTGTTTTTGGGGTGTTCAGTTTGATAACTTGTTTTTAGACTTTGGATACTAACCCTTTATCTGATATGTCATTTGCAAATAACTTCTCCCATTCCATCGGTTGTCTTTTAGTTTTGCTGATTGTTTCCTTCGCTGTGCAGAAGGTTTTTATTTTGATGAGGTCCCAATAGTTCATTTTTGCAGTTGTTTCCCTTGCCTCTGGAGATGTGTTGAGTAAGAAGTTGCTGCATCCAAGATAAAAGAGGTTTTAGCCTGCTTTCTCCTCTAGGATTTTGATGGCTTGCTATCTTACATTTAGGTCTTTCATCCATTTTGAGTTTATTTTTATGTATGGTGTAAGAAAGTGGTCCAGGTTCATTTTTCTGCATGTTGCTATCCAGTTTTCCCAGCACCACTTGCTGAAGAGACTGTCTTTATTCCATTTGGATAGTCTTTCTTGCTTTGTGAAAGATTAGTTGGCCATATATTTGTGGTCCATTTCTGGGTTCTCTGTTCTGTTCCATTGATCTGAGTATCTGTTTTTGTGCTGGTACCATATAACTGGTGATTACAGCTTTGTGATACAGCTTGAAGTGTGGGATTGTGATGCCTCCTGCTTTGGTTTTTCTTTTTCAAGATTATTTTGGCTATTCAGGGTCTTTTGTGGTTCCATACAAATTTTAGGGTTGTTTGTTCTAGCTCTGTGAAGAATGCTGATGTTATTTTGATAGGTATTGCATTGAATATGTATATGTAGATTGCTTTGGGTAGTATTGACATTTTAACAATATTTGTTTTTCTTATCCAGGAGCATGGAATATTTTTCCATTTTTTTGTGTGTCTTCTTCAATTTCTTTCATAAGCTTTCTATAGTTTTCAGTGTATAGATTTTTCATCTCTTTGGTTATGTTTATTCCTAGGTATTTTATGGTTTTTGGTGCAATTGTAAATGGGATTGATTCCTTGATTTCTCTTTCTGTTGCTTCATTGTTGGTGTATAGGAATGCAACAGATTTCTGTGCATTGATTTTATATCATGCAACTTTGCTGAATTCATGAATCAGTTCTAGAAGTTTTTTGGTGGAATCTTTTAGGTTTTCCATATAGAGTATCATGTCATGTGCGAAGGGTGAAAGTTTCACCTCCTCCTGTGCAGGCCAGATAACTTGAAGGAATCCAACCTGTTCCAGTCTAGGCTGGTCATGCTCTATACTTGGTGTGCTGTTTCATCCTAGGATCGCCTTCATCATCCAGGTGAGTTCTTTTGCTTTTTTCCTTTTGATTTAGACATTTTGTTTACCAGAAGAAATAATATCCCCTTTATTGGTTAATATTCTTGTTTCTGTTGATCACGTCATCAGAAGCACTTAGAACACACCAGGAATTCAAAGACAGTGAATGTTTTCAGATATTCAGTGTCTGACAATGTCTCCATTCTCCTCTGACTCTTAACTTTGTGTTAGAAATTGTGTTGTTTAAGCATTCTAGCATTCAGTGTTGAAGTTGAGAAGTTCAAAGTCATCTAATTTCTGAGCTTTGTATGTAATCTTTCTTTTTGTTTGTTTTCCTCTCCTGAAGCTTGCAGGATCTTTGTTCCCCAAACTGAAATTTTGTGATGCTATGTAGTTCAGGTTTCATCCAGTGTGTTGGGCATTCAGTGAGCTCTAATTTTATTACCAAGTTCCTTACCTTAATTTTCTCTGTTCTCTCTGTATGGAATTCCTACCACATGGATATTGGAGTGTTCAGGAACTGAGGCTTCCATTTTTTTCCCCTTTTCCTCTCCTCTTTTCTTTTTGTTTGTTTGTTTCATTGATTTTTGCCCCTTTTCCTCTTCTACCTTTTGGCAAATTTCCTCAGTTTTACTTCCAAATGCATGTATTGAGTTTTTAATTTCTGCTATCGTTTCTTAATTTCCAAAAACTCTCTTTGTTGTCTAATTGTTCCTTACAAATTGTGTGTACATGCTTGTGAAAGATTCTATTCTTTTCTCTTAAATGCTATGCCTTGTCTTATCCTTTGGCGGATATTAATACTGGTGTCTTTTCAAGTTACTTTCTTGTGATTTTGATTTTTCTGGTTTTGTCTGTATATTTCACATTTGAGGCTTTACTTGGTTATCTTTGTATTCTGCTCATATTTAAGAATGGGAGATTAAAAATCTGATCAGAAGCTCAGAGATTTGTCAACATAAGACTTTACCTTAGGGTGACACAGCATTTTACAGGATGTTGACTTGTCAGAATCCTTAAGATTTTTCTATGTCCGAGAAGCATTTTGCTCTTTCCTAGAGGGTATGAGCTTGACTGCCAGTGCACAAGAGCTGCCTGCTGTGTCAACATTCATACCGTCCTGTCTCCTTACAGACCCTCTCTCCACAGTGCCTGGTGTCCTGTGGTATAGGAACCTCTACAGAACAAAGCTGGGCTGTTCTGTCACCTCCCTCCACTTGCCCCTCACCTCCTGGCCCTGCCTTGGCTTGCAGAGCAGTAGGAATGAAGAAGGTGAGGACTCAGTTTCTTCAGTATTCTCTCCAACACTGCACAGAATGGAACATCACACCCCAAACTCCTATGTTTGGCCCCTCCTCTGCCCTGGTTTCCCTGTCACCAGAGCTGCCCCTTCCAATCATGTGGGAGTCATGCAGAGTAGAGTGAGCAGCACCCGGCTTTTCTTGCCACCAAGGATGCGGTTTTGGGGTGTGCCGGGAAGCTTCCTGTGAACCTACCCTCTCTGCAGCTTCCTCATGTCTTACTGTTGTCAAACCTCTCATTCTCTCTGTCCTGAAGGGCTTGTGCCTTTTTGGAAATCCCTTTTTCTGTCCATTTTGGTGAGGTCTGGGAGGGAGCGAAAGTATGTATTCAAGTCAATATTTTTAATAGATACCACCTTTTCCTGGAATTCAAGGGGTCTTCATTCCCAGGTAATTCACAAACATGACCCATCAAGGTACTGACTTAGTTCTAAGAGGCATCTGTGCTGATCTGGGATTAATACAGTGGTCCGATTCTTTTCTGCTTGAATACACACAGAGGCAACCCTGTCTTTCTCTTTATAAATTTTTTTTTTTAATTTACTCAAAAGAGAGGAATTTGGGAGGCACCTGGGTGACTCAGTCGGTTGAGCGTCCAACTTTAGCCCAGGTCATGATTCCATGCTTTATGGGTTCTAGCCTCACGTTGGGCTCTTTGTTGACAGCTCAGGGCCTGGAGCCTGCTTCAGGTTCTATGTCTCCCTCTCTCTTTGCCCCTCCCCCACCCTGTCTCTCTATCTCCCCAAAATAAATAAGGATTAAAAATTTTTTTTATAAAAGGAATTTTGTATACCGGGGTGGGGCGGGTGATTGTTCTCTAAACTGCCAGTGTTCATTGAAGAAGTTTCTAGTAGCTCTTTGCTTACAGCAAGGATGAAAGGAATTAATTTGCTAGTACCTCCCTGATACTTTTTTGGCCCAGTTTGCAATACTCCAACCAAGTATCTCTGATACTTTCTTGTCCACTGGCTGATTCACACACTTTCTCTACTTCTAATGCCATTAGTTTCTAGCTCCTTCCTTGGGCAAGCAGCTCAATAAGGATATCCATTTTCTTCCCTGCTCAGTATCAACTAGGGGATTCATCTCTGCAGACATGTCCTATCAGTCATCTAATCCATACTTGAAAAGTGAGATCAAATTTATAGCAGATTTTTACAAAAATATCTTTCTTTTTATCATCAGTACAAAAAGCACTTTTCTTTCTTTCTTTCTTTCTTTCTTTCTTTCTTTCTTTCTTTGATGTGATATACTTTTTAGTTTAGCATTTTTTTCATACATAAACTGTCACTACGGGAGCCATAGGTTTTCTTGATGATTAACTTTTAACTTTATAACTGACTTTTTCTGAAGGAGCAAGTGGCTTGGGGTTTTGTTGCTTCCTTTTAGAAAACTTTAATGGAATCTTGTCAAAGAGATAATTATAATAGCTTAAGAGGTTCTATGCATCACTGTCAGTGTAATGATTTGTTGCCTTGAAGAAAGCACTTTTCTTACTTGTAAAATGGGTGGTTCACTTTAGAAGCACACCTGACCACCATGAGAAGTTAATGGGAGGTATCAGGACACTTGGGTCACAGATGATTTAATAATGCACAAACACATGATTAGAAAAACAGAGTAGTGTGTGCTTCTGGCAAGCTGGTGGTAAAGCAATTCTTTGACATACACAGATGTCTATTCAAACATGTTTATATTGCAAAGTGCAGGGTAATCTCTTCCTAATCATTCTTAATGGCTTTTGCCTACTCTCATTTCTGGCTTGTTTCTAGGTAAGGTTTGATGTTCGAAAGTCAGTTACAGTAATTTTGTTCTCCACTCTTGAACAGCAATGGAGCTATTCCAATTTTGAGCTTACTAGACAATACGACAAGCCAACCAGAATTCACATGTCTTAAGGACAAAATTTGATATGCATTGTTTATGGGCCAGCAAGACCTACAATAATTTAAATAAATTATTTTTTTAATAAGCTGTTGGAATAATTTTCTTCTGCCAGACGATAAATGTCTTCTGCCCATGAAAATATAGCCTTTCTTTTCAATGTGGCTGCGTCACAAAATGTAGACTGAGAGATAGAAACAAGGGTCCTGAATGGAAACAAGGAGACACACTTATGCTATGTTGAAGGCCATGTGGTAATAACTCACTTCAAAAACCTGATGTTAATGTGTTCTGAGCCTGTGTGCCCCAGGCATGGCCTCCCTGTGGTTTGGACTCTTTTTCCCTTAGAGTTTGGGTCTCTTTTCTCAGCATCTATGGCCTGTATCATTAAATAAGAGAGAAAACATTCATTGTTTAACAAATACTTGAATGTTTTTATGAAATAGAAACATGTCCTTCAGTCAATTTCTATTTTAGAAAGAGTTTGTGACTTCTTGGTAAACTTGTGCAAGAAAGAGGTGAACTTTGTATCTTGTATAATTTCCCAGGACTCTGAACCAAGTTAGAAGAGACAATTTTTTTTTAATTTTTAAAATGTTTATGTATTTTTGAGAGAGAGAAGAACGTGAGTGGGGGAGGGGCAGAAAGAGAGGGAGACACATAATCTGAAGCAGGCTCCAGGCTCTGAGCTGTCAGCACAGAGACTGACGCGGAGCTCAAACTCGCCAACTGTGAGATCATGACCTGAGCCAAAGTCGGGCACTTAACCAACTGAACCATCCAGGTGACCCCCCCACCCAACTTTTCCTTTTTAATTTAAATCTAAGTTAGTTAACATATAGTGTAATAGTGACTTCAGGAACAGAAATAATGACCCATCACTTACAACACCCAGTGCTCATCCCAAAAAGTGCCCTCCTTAATGCCCATCACCCATTTAGCCCATCCCCCTACACTATACCCCACCAGCAAACCTCAGTTTGTTCTCTATATTTGAGAGTCTCTTATGGTTTGCCTCCCTCTCTTTTTATCTTACTTTTGCTTCCTTTCCCCATGTTCATTTATTTTGTTTCTTAAATTCCATGAGTGAAATCATATATCTGTCTTCTCTGACTAACTTATTTCAAGCAGCATCGTTTCTGACAGAGTTCTCCAGCACCCAGTGTATTTGAGTCCCTCTCCCTGCACACTCACATTCTCAGACACCTTCTGTAGAGTGTTCAGTACAGCATGGGGGTGAAGGATGCAGGATGCAGAGCCAGACCAGGGCTCTGAACCCCAGCTCCAACAATGTGTGTGGTATGGACCTGGGTAAGTTCCTCAGGGTCTGTTCTCCATCCTCTCTTTGACAGTAAGAGAACTCGGGGAGTTGTGGGGAACACATATGGACATGTGGGACAGAGCTGGGCCCAACTCACTGCTCAGAGCCAAGGCCAGCTGGTCACTTGACTCCTGGTTGGTTGACTCCCAGACAATCTGAATATACATGAGGGAGAATAAGTGATGCCAATGAGTTTTGGGGTGTCTTTTTATTCAGTGTAATTGTGGTGATCACTGGCACATACAATGGGGAAGTTAACTATTAGTTAACTCAAAGTTAACTACTGTAGAAATGACACATAATGAATGGCATGGAAGCTGAAGTGTGAAGGGTGGTTTAGAGGTAGACCTCAGAGGAGAAACTGTTCTCCGGATTTCACTGCAAAGCTTGGTGCATGAAGATCTGGCTGTTCCGAACCTGCTGAGTGAGAGTATAAGTTTTTTTTATGTTTATTATTTTTGAGAGAGAGAGAGAGAGAGCGAGAGAGCAGGGGAAGGGCAGAGAGAGAAGTAGACACAGAATCAGAAGCAGGCTCCAGGCTCCCAGCTGTCAGCACAGAGCTCGATGCGGGGCTTGAACCCATGAACTGTCAGATTGTGACTCGAGCTGAAGTTGGACACTCAAGCAACTAAGCCACCCAGGTGCCCCACTAACTTTTTTTTTTAAAGAGAGCCTAACTTTTCTTTTTCATCAACATGTATCTATATTGACTATATTCTTCCTCTGTCTCTCTCTCTGTGTCTCTCTCTCTCTTTTCTTTAATCAGCATAGAAAAGGCACTGCTTTTTATTCACACCTAGGCAAAGCCCCTGCCTTTCTCTGGTTGCCAAAGTCTCTTACTCTGAAGGACCTGTGAGAATTCAGATTCTAGAAGTGCTGTCTCTTCATCCATGCCCAGAGTCTGTCACTATTTTTCTAATGCTGTGGAGGCAGCTGAGTGATTAAACCTCTTTGGTATAATCCTGAGGCTCCATGGAATCACTGGCTTGACATCTCAGTATGCTCTATCCCTGCTGTCAGCTTCTGAGGTGGGGAGAAAGAGAGAGAGAGAGAGAGAGAGAGAGAGAGAGAGAGAGAGAGAGAGAGAATGCATTCCCTAGAAGCAACAGACCCTGCAGATCCCAGGACAGCAGGGGCAGTGGTATCTTGTCTTGCTGCTGGCTGGCCTGGTTCTTCGACCTCCTGCTTCTTTTCTCAGGAGCTCTTGGGCAGATTTAGAGAAACTCTTGTATGAAATGAAGGAAGGCCTTTGAAATGTTACCTCACCCAGTTTGGTTGAAGCTACTTTCCTAGTTGCTTGTTTTTCCCATTCCTTTTCTATGGTGATTATTTTATTGAGCAAAACTGACCGATGAGGCCAGTGGCTATTTTGGTAATGGAAATGTGACCGTCAGATATGTAGTGCAGTTAGCCATCCATGAGGTGTGGCAAACAAACCCAGAGGGTGACGGTCTGTTCTCAGGGGCAGAGTCTGTTCCATCTGGAAGTGGGTGAGACACCCTTCTCACTGGGACTAGACACCTAGTCTCTCTAGGACTGAGCATGGCATTCCCATTATCATGTGTGTGCTGTCTTTGCCTTTAGGATAATCACGCTGAAGTTTGCTGGAGGTGGGAGAAGTGGTGCTGAAGTGAGGAGAATTTTAGTTAAAATGGCAAGAAGATACATCCCTGACTTCCACATCTCACAGATGCTTCGTTAATTAAATAAAGGTAATGATGCTTGTTTAGAAAGGAGCATTTGCACTAGTAATGGTTTTCTTAAAATCAGACGACTGCTTCAGGATTAGAATCAATGAAAGGTCAGAAATGGCAGATTGTAACTTAGATTGTAACAAGATGGTCATCTTGTCAGTTTGTAACTTAAAGTGAAATATTGCTATGCAGAGACTTAACATGAAGACTGCTATTACAAGGATAAAGAATTATCCTTATTATCATATTAAGTAGCTTCTCTCCAAAGGTAGAAAGTACCTTTCACCAGCAAACAGATCCAGGAATTGAGATTCTCAAAGGAGAATAGAAGGAATCAGGAGCAAAACTGCAAAATTACTTCCTGGAGGCCTTAGCCCCTCAGAACAACCTGCCACCTGCTAACTGGCCTCCTGCATGCACTGTGGCCGTTAATCCATACCCATCCTGAGCCAGAGTGGTCTTCTTCCAATACAGACTCATGTCACCCTTCTCCCCACCCACCCTCCTGAAGAAGTCCTTCCAAAGACTCCCTGTTGCTCTGGGAGCCGATTTTCCTCTCTGCCTCGGAAGCCCATCTAGATCTGGCCGCTCACCACGCACCATTACTATACATGCCACCCCCCCTCCATTCCAGCCACACCCTGCACCCCCCTCCCACCCACCACAGCACATTCTTTCCCCTCTATCTGCACCATACCTCTCCACTCTTCAGCCTTTACAGTATAACTTTTCCTTTAGGAACTGGCTCAGCTATGATGTTACTTCATGGAGGAGTACTTGATATTGGATCCCATACTTGATACAGGAACTATTCCAGACCCTCCAGTCAAGCTCCCCTGTTATAAGCATGTACACCACTTGCCACAAATGGAGTTACGAATTTGCTTACTTAAGTTTTTCCCCCAATAAACTCTATCACTATCTCTAAGGATAGCAGGGTTTTGCCCACTCACCATTGATTGGGACCCTAGCACTGGAATGGTGTCGACACATAGCATGCCCTCAATATCTATGGAGCAGAGGTAAAAGGGAATTTAGTTTAAAATGCACTTAGAACATGTGATTGTTGTCACAGACACATATATTCTAGGTCAGATCCTTCCTCAGGGAAAGGACATAGCATCCAGGTTATCTTGGAAGAGTCTTTTCTGTGGTCAGACTCAAGTCAATAGCTCTTACTTTGGTTCAGCAGTTTGATGTGCTGGTTTGATTTTAGGCTCACTGATTTTTTCCAGTATGCAATTTCTACTTAGGTTCATACCTATTTAATTATTTTTAACATTTATCTATTTTTTGAGAGACAGAGAAAAACAGAGGGTGAGCAGGAGAAGTGCAGAGAGAAAGAGACACAGAATTGGAAGCAGGCTCCAGGCTCTGAGCTGTCAGCACAGAGCCCAAAGCGGGGCTTGAACTCACGAACCGTGAGATCATGACCTGAGCCAAAGTCGGTTGCCTAACCAATTGAGCCACTGAGGCACCCCTAGGTTCATACCGATTTAAAAAGAATCAATCTCTCTACTCATTTATTTATCCATCCATCTCCCTCTTAACTATCTGGTGAATAAACTGACTGCATCTGGCTTATTCAGCCACGTGATAATAAAAGCCTGGGGTTCTATGTTTTGTTCCTGAGTTTGGTTCCTGAGTTTGGTTCTTTACAATCAATATAGTTCTGAAATCACCTAAATCAGCATGGACCCTGTCTTTATCTCCAGTGACAGAGCTCTGAGGATCACCTGCTCTAAGCGAGTATTTACAGAGTGCAGGGAAAAACAGGTGGTAAAGAAACAAAAGTGGGTCATTTGGGGGCTGTGTGTTCAATTGGAGCAACGATGTTTGAACAGGGAACCATTTGGGACATGTTTTGACACTACTTGTAATTTTTTCATTTTCTTTCATGACTTCTTCATTGTGAATACTGGGAAGGGGCTTCTGAAGGGAGGCATGACGTGCTAGAAAGATATGGAAGCATATGAAGGACCATTTGCAAAACAACAAAGGAAGCCGTAGGCAGTGAACACAAGCAGAGTAAACAGCAGAGATGCTGCCAGCACACAGTTCAAAGATTGGCCATTCAAGGGAACATCGGAGAAGACAAGCCACCACAAGAAGCCTATAATAACCTTTCCCCTAGTTTATGAAACAGGCAGAGATCAAATGAAGGAGGTCAGGGTTAGACTTCCTGGTAACAGCTTCACATTTGGACAGCCTTCAGTCGAGGAGGTCAGATGAGGGTTCCAGAGATTAGGGCTATTTTTAGTGCAAGCAAAGAAGAAAAGCCCTCAGAGTTGTAGATTCCAGTGTGAATGACACAGTTATTCAGTGAGCTCTGCTACAGGTGCAGAGAGAGTATATCACAACTGAATGACATCCCTGGACCTGGACAGGCTTTCTTTATGAGTAATACCCACAACAGAGAGTGTTTTTAGTTTTAACAGTTAAGGCATACCAAAAAAACTATGTAGTCCACAAGAAGAAATTCACAAAGTGGAAATCTGGGCATTGAGAGGGTAGATTACTTCTTGGGAGGATGTGGTGGCAGAAATGTTCAGTGAGAGCCCAGAAGACCCCAATTGTCAAGGTGGGAGAAGACACAGGGAGCATCACCCCCAGCCTGGCTCCCAGTCTCAGAGGGGGCCTTAAAGCCAAATGGGTCATGCTTCTTGCCTCTGAAAGCAGGAACCATTCCAAATCTTTTCAAATCCCTTTTCCAGAAAAAGGGACAATTCCGGGAAGTGGTGGAGAGGGATCTATGGCAGAGACACAGAGTCCTGAAGAAGACAGAATAAGGGAGATGCACGTGATCTATTTATGGATGGGGGCAATTTGGTTAGTGCTAGTCAAGTAATAAACGACACACAGTCCTGAGTGTCTTTGTGTAAGAAATGATGGCAAAGAAGGGCTCTGGCTAGCAAGTGCATCCAGGCACCAGACAGAGATTTATGGGTCTGAGGACGTTGAGGAGAAGATGGATGGAAGGGGATGCAGCAAGAGTGTGTTAGGGATGGAAGAAGAGGAAGCAGAGGTGAGGACGGTTGACCTCTCTGGTAGCTAATCATTTGCCAGCAATGACCCAGGCAACAAGGGCTTGTGTGCAGACCCTCCAAGGACTGGGAGCCTTTACTGCACAGTTGAGCAGCAGGGTGGCACCCCAAGGTTCAGTAAAAGGGGCCAAGAAAAAAAGTAAAAAGGGTCTGTAGAAGCAGCCAAGTAGGTGTTTGGAAATCAAATGATGTCACTTTAAAGATGATCTCTCCTTCCTAACGAGAAGGGGCTTTGTAAGGACATGACTTTCACCTCTCTGGAGATTAAGAAGTGCTCTGGATGTTGAAATGGACCCTGGGGCCAAGCAGGAGTTTGCCTTAGGATCGACCAAGGCATGTGGCTCTTACACAAGCGTCCGTTTGGCCTGCACGGAGGCTTGCACGTTTCAAAAGCTTTCTGGAAACAGTGGCACCGAGCTGTGGGCCCCAGCTTGCCTGCTGCATCTGCCACTGATTGGCACTGTGCTCCACATCAGGAGGCCAGCGCTCCAGTCAGTACTTCTGCTGACACCGCCAGGCTCCGGTCACACTGTGCCCCTCCACCTTCACCCTTCTGTCCTTCAGCCTTGCCGCAGGAAGTGGGGAAGAGGACCAGAAGTCCAGCCACAGCTCCCTGGGGTGATGCTGATAGCCGAAGGTTGCCTCTGGGAATCATCAACACCACGATCAGAGTGGACTTTCAGTTCTACCTCTTTCCTTTTCCCAAATGAAACATCCGAATACTCAGCAACTTCCGTTCCTGACCTTTACAGACTGACTTTTTGTTTGTCAGGAAAAAATAAATGGTTTAAAACAGAGGCATGTGCTGGCGCACCACCTTGTCTGTGAGCATTCTCTGGGGAAAAGCAATGACTGCTCTCGGGCATAAGACAGATTGTGTCCATGCTGTTCATTTATGCACAGCATCACCTGTTGGCCAGGTGTCTCTGTGGAGTGAGTGCTCACCAAGATGCATTTCCAGATCATTAATGGTTCAAATCTTTGCATTGTAAAATCTTTAAAAAGTCACTGTTTTTCATGACTACCTTTATGCTGTATACAAATACTTCTGTGCTTTTCTTTTTTTCTTTTTTTTTTTTTTAATTTTTTTTCAACGTTTTTTACTGATTTTTGGGACAGAGAGAGACAGAGCATAAACGGGGGAGGGGCAGAGAGAGAGGGAGACACAGAATCGGAAACAGGCTCCAGGCTCCGAGCCATCAGCCCAGAGCCTGACGCGGGGCTCGAACTCACGGACCGCGAGATCGTGACCTGGCTGAAGTCGGACGCTTAACCGACTGCGCCACCCAGGCGCCCCACTTCTGTGCTTTTCCAAGCAGAAAATACATACTGTAATTCATCTTCTCATGATGAGTCAGGAATATCATTATATCATAATCACCAATTACTGCACTATTCTAAGTTAGCAGCAATGTCCCGAGGATTGACAGAGCTTATAGAACTGCTGTCCCTTACAATGAGCGACCTCAAACCTCAGTGACCAAAGAAATCTAGAAAACAGGACAACTAGACAGTGTTTTTAAAAAATTTCTCTTCTAATTACAACAGTAAAACATGTTCATTGCAGAAAATTGTTATGTACAAAATAATAAAAGAAAAAATAAAGTCCCTGAAATGAGATTTAAAATAGCTTTTTGCTGCCAGACATTCCTGCCACTATTTTGCTGATGTCTGAGGGTACCACTGTTAGAATTCTGTTTCTACCTAGTGATTCTCATCTCTCTTTCAAGATAATGTGCCTATGTTTTGTGACCACTGCTTTTACTTCTGGGTGAAACAGTTTGTGGTTTCAAGAAGATAAGATAAATGTTATAAAAATTTCTCTACACCTTATTCAAGAAGATAAAATTGGGGCAATTTATAAACTGTATCTTACAAATAATGTTTGTCAGTTTAAGGCTATAAGAAGCTGGTGACATTGGCTAATAGTCCTTAATCTCTTTGAATTTTTTCATAGCTACTCTCAGAAACTTCAAAAATTTGCAGGTAGATTCTAGAATAGATGGTGTCAGGGAATTTTGCTATAACAAAATTTTTGCTGCAATAAAACACCATTGACTGGGTGGCTTAAGCAACAAAAATTGATTTCTCCAGTTCTGGGGGCTGGAGGTCTAAGATCAAGGTGCTGGCTGATTTATTTCTGGTGAGAGCCTTTTCCAGATGGCCTTCTTCTCCTTATGTCCTCTGTGGCAGAGAGAGGAAGCAAGCTCTTCCATGTCTCTTCTTATAGGGGTCCTAGTCCCATCATGAGGATGCCACATTCATCACCCACATACCTCTCAAACATCCTATCTCCAAACACCATCACACTGGGGATTAGGTTTCCACATGTGAACTATGGAAGGACACAAACATTCAGTCTATAGCATTTCTATATTATGCTTTGGTAACATTATAAAAAAATGTGAAAGTCACCCAGTTAGAGTTTTATGCTGAGATTCGGTGGCCACATCGTTAATTCCCAGATTTCTAGCTTCTCACAGTCTATCTGGGACAGTCCCAGTGGATGCCTCCTGTCTAGGCATAATTGTCAGTGAACCCCCTCCACCCCCCTGAAGACCCTGATTGTCATGTTCCAGCCCCAGGCCACATTCCTGCTTTGGTGGGGATACTCCCAGTGAATGCCAGTCCAGAGCTGAGCAGAAGAGAGGGAGGTAAGTCTGCACAGGCCTTTCCGAGGCTGGGGAAACAGTTGAGAAGGATTCAGTACGTGGAAGAAAGCATATTTTTCTCAATGGCTAATTTTTGCATGTCTGAGGTATTGACTGTCCCCTTGGTGCCCTCTTACCTTTGAGGCAAGGGGAAAGAAGACTGGCTAGCCATCATGATCTCCCAGCTCTGAGGGGCCATGAATGACTGGATAAATTGTGCAGTTAAGTGGGAGAAATATATCCTTAAAACTCAGAGCCCTTTAGGCTGGGAGGAAGGTCAGAATGGCCCCTCTCATTCCTATTTCATGATAGCTCCTAGTTCAGAGCTGCCAATTACTTAAAAAATCATTAAAAACAATTTAATGTCAAGAAAAAAAATCAGAACTAGCCATATCAAAGCACATATATTTCTGTTTTTACATCCATTGTTATCTTCATGCGTGCCTTCTGTACTTGCAATATTTTTATTTAACACCTGCTTCTGCATAGTTTCTTAACTGTTCCCTGTGTGTTACTCACACTGCTGGACGTGCTCCCTTTTGGGGCACTGAAGGGCACTCCTGGACCCCACCCAGAGCCTGGACATCCTGTTTCTTGGCAGGGTCTTCAAGGGGGAGCTGTTGAAGCCCCAAGGAAAGGTTGAGTTTTTAAGACAAGAGTAATTTTCCTCCTTTGAAGGCAGTGTGAAACTGAGGAAGCTCAGGGAGCCTTAAACTAAGAGGTTGGGGATCTAAGCCTGCCCCACCTCCTCCTTCCTAGCCTCGGTTGCCTTCCTGTCAATGGTGGTAAACCTCACGGGGTTACTGGGAGATCAATGTGGATGAGCATCTTGAATGAAATGGTGCTGTGCAAATGTTGTTTGTTACTCCGCCAGGGAATCCAAAGCAAGAGTAAGGCCAGGAACAAGGCCCAGGGTTGCTAGGGCCCCGTGGCCTCTGGAGACGGGTAGGTTAGGTGAGGCTGGCTCTCCCACCACGCATGGTCACCTCCCTGCCATTCGCCTTCTTTCTCCCCCCAGATGACACTTCCTTGCCTGACCCCACCTGCTCCATCTCTTCTAGAGCTGCCACTCATGGAGCACTCCTGCAAGGGAACACCGACTTCTGTTCTCTAGATTAAAATATATGTCCTGCAGATGCAAGGAAGAGCCAACTGTCTGAGCTCAAGGACTTCCTGGTAACATTTAAAAATGCATTGCTGAATATTGATTGATAAGTTATCATTGATACCTGAGCCTCCTGGCTAAGAGAAAGTGTGAAGTCAACCCTGAGCCATAATAAATTGTATGGCAATTTAGCCCTGTTAAAAGGATGCTGGGCCTTCCAGCACTGTACCAAAAAGTGTTCCTCACCTGCCCCTGCTCTCCCAGTGGATGGATGGCATGTTTCCATGCCAGTGACTTAGTTGTGACTGGCATGCTGGAGTAAAGGCATGGGGTTCAGTGAGTCAACCTTTCAATGCTTCTGAGCCCCTTCTCCATTGTCTTCTTCCGTAGCCCAAGCACCTTGACCCCAACTGTCCAGGATAAAAAGCTCTCTAAACTTTATACCATAAGCATTGAAGGGTATCAGCATTGGCAGTTGACAATGCTTTCAAATGAATAGCTAAAATAGAAAAGTGCAATTCTGCCCACTTTTCTCTACACAAATATACAGAATCTTTGGCCCTGAGCCTAAAGCATCAAGATAGATGTTAGAGGTCATTTCTGTTCAACCTTTGCTTCTGTCACCCAGAGGGGTCTCAGGGTCCTTGAGAACTATGTGTGACTCCCAGTGTGTGTGAGGGTAAATGGAGTAAAGATGTGAAATCATTTGGGTAATACTGCTTTAGTGCGATTGTTTTATTTATTCCAAAAGGAAGGCTTAAGGTCATATAGTTATTATTGGTAATAGGACATCTGGACCCCCTCTTTTCACAGAGACATAATTTACATATAACATTGTATTAGTTTTAGGTGTACAAAGGACCCTTCAGCCCTTCATGTTAATACTTAGTCCCATGAAGTCCTTCCCTGCCCCTGTCCCCACGTGGTTGTGCGTTCTGGGGCCCCTACCAGCTCTCTCTGTGCCTCCTGGTTGCCTTCTGTGACTCTTGCTTCATAAAGTTCAGGAGGCATCCAGAGAGGGACAATGGGGGAGAGTTTTTAAGTGGGTGAAACTTTGTCAGAATGAGGAAGTGGTGGGGTGACTTTTATTACAGGTGGGAAAACGTGTGCGTGAATGTGAATAATGGTGGTGCTACCTCCCACAGATGTAGCTCCTTCCCTGAAATGTCACTGAGGGGGAACTCAGACACTCCTATGAAGAAAGCAGCTCAGTGTGTGACCCTCCTTTTGCAAGAGAAAAACTGGCCACTCCAGACAGTTTAAAGAGGAAATTCTGTAGCAGGTCTATCCCTGTGGGTCTAACTTCATGGCACCAACCCCATAAGCAGAGCAAGGGTGATCTGAGGTGTGGGGCGGGAAGCAGACTGCCTCAGGCATGCTCTCCCCTGCATGTGTCTCCCCTCCTTTCTTCACTGAGAGCCCCATGACAACCGTGTTCCCATCACATCTCTCCTTCCCTCTGTAGGCCTATCTCCAGCCGTGTGTGCAGGTCTGCTGTGACCATCACATGACTGATGAATGTGGGGGCATCCTAGCCTGATGCAGTGACATCATAGACTTCATGGGCAGCCTCTTCTTTTGCTCACAGGCAGACTGTTCCTGCCAAAGAGACAATGACAACCCTCTTGACAAGTATGCTGGTTGCTGTCTCTGTACTCATTGATTCATTCATTCATTTGCTCACTCAGGAAGCCTTGGTTGAGTGCTTATTTGAGTGTGCGCAGGTGTCTTAGATTTCCTACCCCCTAGACATCTTTCTTTGTTTTCTTAAAAGTTTTATTGAGAGAGAGAGAGAGAGAGAAGAGCAGGGGAGGGGCAGAGAGAGAGGGAGAGACAGAATCCCAAGCAGGCTCCAGGCCATTAGTGCAGAACCTGACATGGGGTGCCAACTCGAACCAAACAGTGAAATCATGACCTGAGCTGAGATCAAGAACTAGAGGGGCGCTTAGGTGGTTCAGTGGGTTGGGTTTCTGGCTTTGGCTCAGGTCATGATCTCACAGTTTTTGGGTTCAAGCACTGCATCAGGCTCTGTGCTGGCAGTGTGGAGCCTGCTTGGGATTCTCTCTCTTTCTCTTTCTCTGCCGCTCCCCTGCCCTTCTATTTCTCTCTCAAAATAAATAAATATATAAACTTAAAAACAATAAAAAAAAGGAATTGGAGGCTTAACTGACTGAGCCACCCAGGTACCCCTAGACATCTTTCTTTAAAGAGAATTATTCTGCCTCTGACTTTCATTTGCTGCCCTGGAATGTCCTGCCTGTGCAAATAGTTCCAAATCGGCCTGGATTCAAGGGCTTCTCAGACTGATCTGCAGCCTGTGTGTCTAGCCTTAATCTCAAACCACATGTCCACAACAGATTGGTTCAGTTCTCCTTCCTCAGAGGGCCCTGTATTTTAGTTCTTTTGCTTCAACATTTTCCCCCAGGCAGCTCTATCCCCTCTCTAACAAAATTATGGTACACTACTTAAAATTCCTTAAATTTCTATCTTAAGTGGATTTCACATAAATAAAACAGGTCTTTTTATGTCATTGGAAAAGTTATTTTTAAGTTAAGAGGTATGTGGTAATAGCACCTAACACAGTGCCTAGTGCATGGTAGGTAAGCAATAAATATTAGCTGAATGAATGAGTGAGTGAGTGAAATAGGCACATCTGCTGAAGGCGAGGGGTCCCTGAGGAGAAGAGGGATGGCTAGACAGGCAATGGAGCAGGGAAAGGAGAAGGCTCACATAAGAAGGATTTTCCATGAGCATGTAGGACCATTCTGAGGTTCCAGTATGCTCAGATTCCTGGGCCATTTGGTTTATATACCCAATGTGTTATCCACATTCTGCCCCTCGACAATTTTGAAACTTTCCCAAGACTTGATTTTCTCCTTTGTAAAATGGTTTAACAAACAGTATGCATACTAATAACTAGTATGTGCACTAATATGTTAGACATATGCTGTCATTAGTAGGATCTGTGTCATTTGTCTCACGGGGTCACTGGTGACCAGAGAGCTAAAGTGTGTGGAAGCCCTTTGTGAGGATGTTCACATCTAAATAATTATTGTGATTATTCAACCACAGTAATTGACTGCTGTGGGTCCCAGTACTTCTGCCTCAGTTGGCTTGGCTCTGAGTGCATGGGGCAGGCCTCCTCTGTGTTTGTTCACTTGACTGGCTCCAAGATCTGGCCTGGTCCAGCACTCAGTAAACATAGAGGAGGGATGCATAGTTCCAGGCTGCCATGCTTTTCTGGTAGTTTCCACCACAGCTCACAGCCGGCTCAGCTGAGTGATACCAGGTGGCTGAAAAGGAGCATTGCCTCAGTGCTGTTGGCGTGGTGCCTGGGCTCCAGGCCCTTGGGGTAGACGTCCGGAAACATGGGGCAAAGCTGCCCTTCACGCCCCCAGTTAACAGAACCCTCCTCCCTCTATGGGTTTTCTTCAGCAACCAAGCTTTTATTTTTGCTAACTTTCTTTCAACATGAAAGCTGTGCTCACCCCCGGTTCCCTCCCTCTTCCTCAGCCCTACCACATCCGTTCACTCTCTTTGACCTTGTGCCAAAAACTCTATTTCTTAACGCTCAGCTGCCCTCCATCTCATTTGCTCACCGTGTTTCAGGCACTGTAAGTTCTTGGTTGTTCAACCCCCCTGAGGTTACATAAACAGTATTTGGAGCTGATGTTCTTTCTCTTTCTTTAAAGCTTTGTTTTCAGGTTCATTAGGGACTTCTTTCTACATATAATTACAACTATTCTGTTTTGAATGCTGGCCACCTTTCCCCCATTTTGTTAAAAAGTCAAAGATCTCCTGAGATTGCTTTTACTTTTAAAGTTATTAACTGCTTGCACATCAATCTTGCTGATCCCATTTCAAGAGATTTTCCAAAGTGAGCTTCTGTGTAGCTCTTTTTCTGCCCATGACCCCCTTTTGTAGAAAGGTAAAATAAGACAGAAGGAAAGGATTAGAACTCAGCCCATCCGTAGCTCCTCCAAGCACCATGTCTTCAAGCCAACATTGTGCCTGCTGTCAGCAGCCCCCTGTCATGTAAAACTTACTTGCAGTGAAATCAACCACATGGATGTGGGGCTCTTCTGTAGATCCCATGACTTTTATCCCATATAATGCATTCTTTTATTTCTCTGTTCTTCCTCCCTGTGATGCCATTTTTTTCTGGCTGAGACCAAAGGCCCAGCCGACAGGAGCTGTCTTCTGGGCTGCCATCCTTGGGCCACCTCCTACCTCTGGCTCAGGCAGGTGGTTTAAATGAAACTCAAATTGTGATCATCAAGCATTTGATTAAAGGTAACATTGATTAGAAATCACAGGTCATAATGGAAAATTAATTTCCCTCTGGTTGCAGGTGCATGTGCTAATTAGCAATCTACCTAATTCCATGATGGAGCCTGCTAATTCTGTGGGCTTCAGGGGGAGCTCTACACATGACATTTGGAGCCAAAGCTGCACCATATGTGGCCAGGAGTTACTTTTCCCTTGATCCAAAAAGAGGGTTCATATTTGACCTATGTCGTGGAAGGGTGAGATATAAATCCTCTCTGAGCTCTTAGAAGCTGAGCATGTGACATGGGCTGTGGGAAACACACCTCCTTTAGGTTGGCCATCAGGCCTCAGTTTCTTCTGTTCAATGAATTCAACCATGACCTCTCACATTTAGTCATTCATCAACCAGGCGTTTCCTTCTCTAGGAGTGACTTCCCTAGGATGGAATCATGTAGATGCCATAGACTGTGGATGAGACCTATCCATTTTAATTTTTAATGCAGCCTAGCTCACTTCTGTGAGCTGAGATTTTGATTACTCCATTTCCAAGGCTCTCCTTGCAAAACAGAACCACTGTGGGGGATCAGGCACTATGGCCCTGCCACCTCTGGTTCAGGCCTACCCTAGAAGGCAGATGCAAGTAGAGGCCTAGAGCCATGTCCCATGGGAGTTGTTTCCTGTTCTCTGTCTCTAGAGGGGGTGAACTGCAGAGGAGAAAGAGATTGGAGTCCAGGGAACAAGGACACAGGGAAGGGGGACCTGGAACACTGGGGGGGGGCAAGCAGGAGGCTCATGAAAATAGTGTCTGGAGGAAGAAGGGTGAAGAAAGCAACAAGCCAGCAGACAGGGTGAGGTTCCAGCAGAGCAAAAGGAAGCATGCTTGCTTGAGCTGGGTAAGCACATTCTCAACATTCCTCCCCTGCCCAGCTTCGTGTATTTCACTGAGCCAGAGCCAGGCCAGATGGCCCTCAACCCTGCCACACTGTCCTCCCAAATACATTGTAAGTAGCTTGTTTGACATGTCAGGGCCTTCTGGGAGGAACTGACCACTATGGTTACTTGGGCTCATTCTTGGGCCATCTTTTTTTTAAATTCTTTTAATGTTTACTTACTTTTGAGAGAGAGAGAGAGAGAGAGAGAGAGAGAGCAGGGGAGGGACAGAGAGAGAGAAGGAGACACAGAATCTGAAGCAGGCTCCAGGCTCTGAGCTGTCAGCACAGAGCCTGTCATGGGACTCGAACTCATGAACCGTGAGGTCATGACCTGAGCTGAAGTCGGACACTCAACTGACTGAGCCACCCAGGCACCCCTTTTGGCCCATCTTAAGCAACTGAGGAATCATTCTCAAAACGAGCAGGGGCTTAGGTGAAACCTCTGCTCTGTACAGATCACATTGTTAACAGCCAATAAACAGTAATGGTTAATGATTGCTCAGAAGCCTGCCCATGAGAAGAGGGTATACAAACGAAAAGGCATGGAGAAAATGACAGAAAAGTAAAGAGGAACATTTAAAGAAGGCAGACGATGGGGTGAGAATACAGTTAGGTGAGTCTGAAACTTGTTAGAAGCTGTCAGCCTAAGTCTTTGTGGAGTTTCTTTGCCAAATAACTTCCCTAAATCAGACTCTCCAGAGGAGCTGGCTTGGGTTGGCACATGTCTGTTACTTATAAGAATTGCAGTTTTGTTATGTGTGAGAACACGGAATAATTTGTAACATCAGGGGGCCTCAGCCTTTTTAGGTATGACAGTCATCTTCTTTCTCACCTTTTCACCACTTGTAACAGTGAAATATAACTAACTAGTATAAAGGAAAGTGCATTAAAATATGAGTGTTGACTTCTGGTTCTTCCCAAATGGACTGGTCCCATGCCTCACAAGCTCTTCTTCATACACCCCCAAAGCCCTGGATATAACAAAACAAACAAGAAAAGAAAGACTCTGAAAGGTGGGAAGAAGAAGGCAGAAAGCCTAGAGATCTCAGGACGTAAAGAATTACATGACACTGACTTTCTCAGGTTTCTTGATCACTCCCACATATCATAGAGAGGGCACTGGAGAAGCCTCCAACCAGAAATCACTGACAGGCACAGACAAAAAGCCTCTAAGAAAAGCATGTTTCCCTGGTCAAAGGACAGGGAAAAGGGTGGCCTGAAAACAAAAGGAAATCTTTCTGGCAATATTCACATACTCCAACAAAGCACTAGTGAACTGAACAGGGAAGGTCCAGCCCCACCTGCCCCTGTTCTACCAACAGAAGTTGGCTGAGGTACTTCTACTCCACACTCCAGTGGTGTGGACACCTGAGCTGGGAGCTGGGAGCTGACCCTCCATCCTCTGGCAGAGAAAATCCAAATAGGATAAACAGAAAGAAATCATAAACTCAAAATTACATGTATGACCATACACAAAAATAAATTCAAATGGATGAAAGATCTAAACGTGAGACAAGAAACCATCAAAATCCCAGGAGAGAACACAGACAGCCACCTCTTTGACCTCAGCTGGAATAACTTCTTACTAGACACGTCACTGGAAGCAAGGGAAACAAAAGCAAAACTATTAGGATTTCATCAAGATAAAAAGCTTCTGCACAGTGAAGTAAATAATCAACAAAACTAAAAGGAAACCTATGGAATGGGAGAAGATATTTGCAAATGACATCTGATTAAAAGCTAGTATCAAATATTACACTATATGTTAACTAACTTGAATTTAAATAAAAATTTGAGAGAAAAAATCGAAGAAAAATTTGATTCATAAAAAAATGATCTTTTTCCAGATTTCAAGGACACAGAAATTTATGAAGGATAGTATTTAAAAAATACAAAATTACATGTATGAAAACTAAAAATGAAGAAAAATATCATGAAAGAATCAGAAAAACTATGCCTTACTTAAGAGAACATTTCTTCAAATGACAGTAGATCTCTCATTTAAAACCATGGAGCCATAAGTAAAAGAGGCACACATTTTTCAGGTATTGAAAGAAAAGAATAGTTAACCATAAAGCCTGTGTTCAGCAAAAAATATCCTTCAGAAATGAAGGGGAAATCAGTGATTCTCAGATGAAGGAAACCATAAAGAATTTGTTACCAGCTTAGAAGAAGTGGGTCAATTCCTAGAAAACCAAATGACTAAACTCAAACAGTATGAAATAGACAACTGAATAGTTCTATAACCATTAAATAAATTGAAATTGTAAGTAAAAAGCTCTTAAAAAGGAAATCTCCAGATGAAAATATTTTAAGGAGAATTAACACCAATTTTACACAATCCATCTCACAAAATCAAAGAAGAGAGAACATTTCTCAACTTACTTTATGAGACTAGTATTACCCTGATATCAAAACCAGAGAAAGATAGTACAAAAGAATAAACAAAAAAAAAAATCCACAAAATAGAATAATAGAAAAGAATACTGCAACAAGACAAAGTGGGATTTATTCCAGGTATGCAAGGCTAGTTCAATATTCAAAAGTCAATCAATGTAATTTGCTCATTGACATACTAAATTAAAAGTGTATGATTATATCAACTGATGCATAAAAAAATCTGATACAATCCTACACTAATTCATGACAAAAGCTCTCAGCAAACCAGGAATAGAGGGAGCTTCAAAAAACCTACAGATAACATTATACTTAATGGTGAAAGACTGAACACTTCCCCCCCGCCCCAGGACTGGGACAAATACAAGGGTGTCTGCTCTCACCACACTTAATTCAGCATAGTACTGAAAAATCTAGCCTTGAAATAAGGCACAAAAAAGAAATAAAACACATGACACTTGCAAAGGAAGAGATAAAACTGCTCTGATTTGCCAATGACATGGTTGTTTACATAAAAAGTCCCAAGGAATTTATAAAAAAATATTCCTAGAACTAAGTGAGATCAGCAAGGTACTAGGATACGAGAGCCATATGCAAAAACCAATGGCATCTCTGTATACTAATAATGAACATTTAAAAACCAAAATTAAAAACTCAATACTATTTACAATAGTTCCAAAGAAAATGTCAGGCTTAGGCACAAATCGAACAAATATGTACAGAATGTACATGCTGAAATTATGGAATGCCAATGAAAGAAACCAAGAATACCTAATAAATGGAGGTACACCATGTTCATGTGTTACACTACTCGATATAATAAAGATGCCAATTCTCCAATTGATCAGTACGTTGAATGCAATTTTAATTAGAGTCCCAGCAAATAGTTTTGTAGACCTAGAGAAGTTTATCCCAAAATTTATATGGAAAGGCTCAGGGAATAGAATAGCTAAAACAATTTTGAAAAAGAAGAATAAAGTGAGAGAAGTCAGTTTATCTTACTATCTAGTTACAGAAGTCAAGAGTGTGGTACTGGCAGCATGACAGACACATAGATCAACGCAACAGAACAGACAACCCAGAAGATAGACCCACACACATATGCTCAGCTGATTTTTGTCAAAGGTACAAAAGCGGTATAATGGAGGAAGGGTTGCCTTTTCAACTAATGGTTTTGGGGAAACTGGACTTCCATAGGCAAAAATAAACCTTGACCTAAACCTCATACTTTACATAAAAAGTAGCTCAAAATGGATCACAGACTTAGATGTAAAGGAAATATTTATGAATTGGACTAATCAAAATTAAAAACTTGTGCTCTGTGAAAGACCTTGCGGAGAGGATCAAAAGGCAAACTACAAACTGAGTGAAATATTTACAGATCACACTTCTGACAAAGGACTAGGATCTAGAACAAAGAAATCTTAAAACTTAAGAGTCAACAAACAATCCAATTAGAAAATAAGCAAAAAACATAAGCAGCCATTTCAAGGAAGAGGAAATACAGATTGCAAATAAGCCCAGGAAAAGGTGTTCAACATTCGTAGCCTTTAGGGACATGCAAATTGAACCACAATGAGATACCTCTACATGGCTAAAGACAAATGGGGATGACACTAATTGCTGATGTGGGTGTAGGGAAACTGGATCATCCACATATTGCTGGTTGGAATAGGAAATGATACAGCTACTCTGGAAAATCGGTTAGGACTTTCACATGAAAGTAAACAGGCAATTCCCACATGACCCAGCAATTGCACTCTGGGGCATTTATCCCAGACAAATGAAGATTCATATTCACACAAAAACCTGTATATGAGTATTCATAAAAGCTTTACTTGTAGTAGTCAAAATTGCAAACAGAGATACCCTTCAATGGGCAAATGGTTTAGCACAACATGCATCTGTATCATAAAATACTGTTCAGGAACAAAAAGAAGTGAACTGTTGACACACACATCAATTTGGATGTATCTCCAGGCAATTATTCTGAGTGTAAATAGGTAACCCCAAAATGCTACATACTGTATGATTCCATTTATATAATATTTTTCAAAATATAGTTTTAGACCCCTTCCATTTACATTAATATCGGCTAACTTCTGTAGTAACCACACCCTTGTCTTTATTCTTTTTCCATCTACTTGTGCATACTTAAATATTAGAGATTTTTAAAACTTCATGTGATTGGAATCATATAAGATATATTATATCATATTGTGTTTTGTTCACTCCACACAGTAGATTTATAAGATCCACCTAAGATGTTGCATGTGTAGTTCTTCCACTTTCGCTTGTATAAAAGTCTGTGGAATAGCAGACCATAATTTATTCATTCTTCTCTTTATGGACAATTGGTTGCTTGCAATTCTTGCCTGCTTTGAGTAATGTTGGTGTGAACAATTTTGTGTGTGTCTTCTCATGAGTATGTGTATGTACTTCTTTGGGTAAATACTGAGGAGTGGTTATAGGTTAAGACTACCTGTAAGAGTTTTCTTTTTTTTTTTTTAAATTTTTTTTTTCCAACGTTTTTTATTTATTTTTGGGACAGAGAGAGACAGAGCATGAACGGGGGAGGGGCAGAGAGAGAGGGAGACACAGAATCGGAAACAGGCTCCAGGCTCCGAGCCATCAGCCCAGAGCCTGACGCGGGGCTCGAACTCACGGACCGCGAGATCGTGACCTGGCTGAAGTCGGACGCTTAACCGACTGCGCCACCCAGGCGCCCCTGTAAGAGTTTTCTAAAGTGGTTGTACTTTTACATCAAGAGCAGCACGTGAAAGTCTCCATTTCTCCACATTCTAACATTTGGTAGGGTTTGTCTTTTTAATTTTAGCCATTCTGGTACATGTGTGGTGGTATCTTATTGTAGTTTCAATTTGCATTTTTCTATTGTTAAGGAGGTTGAATATGATGGTTAGTTTTATGTGTTAAACAGCCAAGGCTATGGTACCCAGTTGTTTGGTCAAACCTGACTCTCAGTCTAGGTGTTGCCGTGAACATGTTTTTTAGATGTCACTAACATTTAAATGAATAGACCTGTAGTGAATCAGATCATCCTCCATGATGTGGGTGGGCCTCATCCAATTAGTTGAAGGTACGAAAAGCAAAAACTGAGGTTTCCTACAAAGAGGGAATTCTGCCTCCAGACTGCTTTCAGACTCAAGGCTGCAACATTAACTCTTTTTGGGAAGTCCAAGCTTCCGGCCTTCCTTGCAGATTTCAGACTTTCTTTCTCTCTGTCTCTTTCAATAGATGATAGATAGATAGATAAATAGATAGATAGATCGCCTATTAGTTCTGTTTCTCTGGAGAACCCTAACATATTGAGCACCTTTTCATAGGTTTATTGACTATTTTTATTTCCTTTTTTGTTAAATGCCCATTTAAGTCTTTTTCCTATTTTGTCTATTGGTATATTTATCTTTTTCTTAATAATTTGTAGGCATTTATAAATATATCCTGAGTATGAGCCATATGCAGTAGTGTATATTACAAATGTCTTCTTCTATAATTTGTATATTTACTATCCTAAGGCATCACTTAATAAGTAGAAATTCATAATTTCAATGTAGTCCAGTGTGTCAATCTTTTTCTTAAGTTAGTACTTTTGTTTCCTCAATCCAATTTTCCCTAACCCCAAAACATGAAGTACTTTTCCATATTATTTTGTAAAGACTTTACTACTTGTTATTTCATAGTTACGTCTGTAATACACCTGGAATCAATCTGGTGTATGAAGTAGGGGACAGGTTTTATTTTTTCCCCATTCCCAGAACAATTTATTGGAAAGACCATTCTTTGCCCCCTTTTTCTACATCTTTGTCATAAATCAACTGTCTGTATATGCATGATGTGTTTCTGGGGTCTCCATTCTGTTTCATTGGTTTTATCTTTCTATTCTTATCTCTTAATTATCTTCAGCTTTATAATAAGTCTTGATATCCAACAAAGTAAACTCTCTGACCTTGTTCATTTTTCTTTTTGAAAGAGTGTCTTCACTCTTCTCAATGATTTGCATATTTATATAAATTTTAGAATCAGCTTGAAAAAGTACACATACACAAAACCTGTTGGAATTTTTGTAGGGTTTGCAGTGAATCTATATCAACTGGAGGAGAACTTATATCTTTATAATATTGAATTTTCCACCCATGGAAAATGGGTGATAGACATGGTATCTTTTTCCATTTACTTAAATCTTCTTTAATTTACTTATTAATGACTTTTAATTTTCTGTCTGGAGGTGTTGAACATTTCTTGCTCTTTTCCCATTTTTTTGATGCTATTAAATATCTCAGGACTTTTGCTGTTATATCTCATACCTTGTATCTCAAATTTCATTATTTGATTATTTACCTGTATATAGAAATGCAATTGATTTTTAAAGTACTGATTTGTATATAACCAGCAATCTTGCTAACCTCAGTTCTTGATCCTAATAGCTTATTTATACTTCTTTTGCATTTTTAAATTATACAGTGATATCATCCATAGATAATGGTAGTCTCCCTCCTTCCTCTCTTTTTCCCTCCCTCCTTCCTTTTTTCTTTTGACTTTACTGATCTATCTGGCTAAGACCTCCAGAACAGTGTTGAAAAGAAACACTGATAGAGGACATTCTTGTCTTAATCCCTACTTCAAAAGAAAAACTTCCCACATCTCACTCTTAGGTATGATGTTCAGTGTACACCTTTGTGTAGTTACCCTTTATTTGAATGAAATGTTCTGTTTCTAGCTTAAGAGTTTTTCTTAATATATCGTTTATGGAGGTTGACTTTTATCAAATACATTTTCTGCATATTGAGTTGTCTATTTGTTCTCTTTTAATCTGTTGATGTTGTGAATTACAATGGTTATTCTAATGTTAAACGAATCCTGTATTGCTGGAATAAATGCATATGGAATAAATATTATGTTTTATATATAGTTATGTTATGTATAAATATATGTATATATGTATATGTATATATGTTATGTATATATAAATATGTATAAATATTATGTTATATATATAGTTTTTATATATAGTTTGATTCTATATAATTTCAGGTTTCTACATCTATGTTCATGAGAGAAATTAGCTCTTTTACTTTCTTGTAATGTCCGTGTCTAGTTATAAAATTAGCTGAAAACTATCTTCATTAAACAAGATCTTTCTTTGTCTAGTTTCTGAGAATAGAGCTCTGGGAAGATGGTTACTTTGCCCCAGTACACTCAAGATATCATAAGTGCTGATGCATAAGGGCACTTGTACCCCAATGTTTATAGCAGCACTTTCAACAATAGCCAAATTATGGAAAGGGCCTAAATGTCCATCAACTGATGAATGGCTAAAGAAGTTGTGGTTTATATATACAATGGAATACTACTTGGCAATGAGAAAGAATGAAATATGGCCTTTTGTAGCAACGTGGATGGAACTGGACAGTGTTATGCTAAGTGAAATAAGTCATACAGAGAAAGACACATGCCATATGTTTTCACTCTTATGTGGATCCTGAGAAACTTAACAGAAGACCATGGGGGAGGGCAAGTGGAAAAAAAGTTAGAGAGGGAGGGAGGAAAACTATAAGAGACTCTTAAAGACTGAGAATAAACTAAGGGTTAATGGGGGTGGGAGGGAGGGGAAAGTGGGTGATGGGCATTGAGGAGGGCACCTGTTGGGATGAACACTGGATGTTGTATGGAAACCAATTTGACAATAAATTTCATATTAAAAAAAGATATCATTTTGTTATATTTTGGACTTCATAGTTTCTGTTGAGAAGTCTTCTGATTGTAAGTAATTGAACACAACCTATCTTGTGTCTCTGGCTGTTTTAAAATTTTTCTCTTTGATTTTGTTTTCTGCAGTTGTATTATTATTGTGTATTTGTATGTATGTCACATTTGGGCTTCTTGAATATGTAGCATTGACACCTTCCATCAGTTTTAACACATTCTCAGGTATTATCTCTTCCAGTATTGTTTCTGTTTATTCTTTCTCTCCTGTTCTTCTGGATCCTGTATCTTCCATATCCTTTATGATCCTTTCTGTTTTGACAGTTTTTGTTTTCTACCCTTTTCTTTATATCCATGCTTCTTTATGGATAATTTCTTTTCATCTGTCTTCAGTTAACCAATTCTTTTCTCAGTGGTGTCACTTCTTGTGTTGAACTCAATCATTAATTTTTTATTTATATTTAAGTTATTTATGTTGACTTCAGTTACTTTAAGTTCTAGGGTCCCTATCTCATGTTTATTTTAATGTTTTATTTTCATATTTCAATACATAGAGTCTCTATGCTTCTATTATCTCGTATTTTTTTTAAAGTTTATTTAGTTATTTTGAGAGAGAGAGAGAATGAGGGAGGGGCAAAGAGAGAGAGAAGGAGAGAGAGAATTTCAAGCAGGCTCCATGATGTCAGCACAGAGCCCACTGTGGGGCTCCATCTCACGAACTGTGAGATTGAAACCTGAGTCAAAACCAAGAATCTGAGGCTTAACCAACTGAGCCACCGAGGAGCCGCTATTGTCTCTTGTTTTTGATGTCATATCCCCTCCTGTGTCTGGTTATTTTAGATTTTATGATGAACATTGTATTTGAACTTTTTTTGTTTGTTTGTTTTTTGGTAGAAACAATTTCAGCCTTGACCTTATCTTCTTCCCAAGAGCTTTATTTTTCTTTCTTTTGTCAAGCTCCTGGGACACTAACAATCTAAGATTTTCCTGATCCAACTGCAAGCACTGAGTTGTTTCTGAGCCACCTAGGGGACATGAAGTGGTAGTGTAGTCTGTGTGAAAGCTGGATTGCTTCCAGTCTTATTATAGCTGGGCCTCATGTCAAAACTCTAGGGGCTTGCCAGATCCCAATGCTTGGAAAGTCCTGGGCTCCCGTGTTTGTCTCCCTGAATGTAGGGGGCTGTCACAAACACCCACCAGTCTCTCACCAATCTCCATTTTTGCCAACAACACTAGGGCAAGAAGCTGGACTAGTTTCAGGGGCTAGGCTTGCTGGTCTGGATGTCAGCATTTTCTTGGATCTTACCTTACAGTTCTTGCTTATGTTGTTAGTTTTTGATGTCCACAAACAGATTTTTTAAAAAGATTATTTAGCTTTTATAAGAGTTCCAGGAGGAAAGATTGATCCTAGTCTACTAAAAATAGAAATCTTAATGACAATTTTCATAGTCAATAAATTTACATTACTTTTAGAATGTATGACTATACCAAATGATCACATTCTACTATGTTTAGTAAACTTTAAAAATGAATTTTGTTTATTTGTTTTATTATTTGTATATGGTAATTACACATATATTTGAAACATGGTTATTTATATGTATACAAGTGCTTAAGATACATACAGAATCAGGAATCAGTTCAAAATAACTGTCCCAAATTTTTTGGTCTACATACTAAATGCATGTTTCTGAGTAAAGAAAATCAAGGAAAATAATTTTATTATAATTCAACCAATATTTATTAAGTACCTGTACTCAGCCAGACCCAGTGATAGGAGCAAGGCCACTACATTCAGTTGTGTCTAATGTTAAATCCACAAGGGCTCTTGGCCAAGGAAGTGAGTGGAAACTGGAATTTAGACCATGCTCATCTGGCCAAACTCACCCATGCAGGTTTCTCCACCCAGAAGGGTCACTTTTTTCTAATCTGTATGAAGACTAAAAATGACCCTAGCTACGAACTGCCACTACAAAGGTAAGTTGGCCCACAGGATCTGTAGGAGGCCTGGAAATGGGTAGCCTAACCAGACAGGGATAATGTGGGAGGCTTCCTGAATTAATGAACAGCCAAGAATGATTTATAATTAGTGAGTCATTTGTATGTAAATTTTGGTTTCTGAATTACTTTATGGCATTTATTCATTTAAGCGATTATTTCTTGAAGTTTTATTTACATTGTTAACTTGCTTTGCCAACTTTCAAAAATTTTAAACAATAGTTAATACAAGAGTAAACTTTACTGTAGATTACCTTTGAATTACAGTAAAATCCTATGTTTGCATTAGAGCATGTCTGTGAAGATAATGATTTTATGACATGAAAGTATTTTATAAGCATCCACAAGCACAGTTATTTAAATATTACCTGAAGCTTGGCATTAGAAAACAGAAACTGGAAGATGAATTTGATGAATTCTTGATAGAGTTGGAAGACTATCAGGAGACCAAGACACTATGCTAAAGAAGTTGGATTTCATCCTATAGTGAATATTTACCTGGGCTTAACCCCTGGAATGTTCTAGAGAGGTCATTAGAAAGATGGGGGCAGCTGGTCCACTGGTTAGGTAACCATCACAGTCACAGGGTTGAATGGTGGTGAAAGTCCAGCCAGGGTAGGGCCACGGCACCAAGAGGCAAGCCTCGAGTGAAGAGTGTGTGAGGGCATTTTTGGAGTAGAATCCTCACACAGCTTACCATCTAATCAGTGAGAGGAATAATCAAGAAGGAGAAATCAAAAGTGGTTTTTAGCTCTAGGAATAAAAATTTGAATTGTGCCTTAAGAACCTTTGTATCATTTGAAACATAGTAATAAAAAATAAAATTATTTTATTTCCAAATAAATTATTAAAGAGAAAACCCATGATGTTACCTCTCATTATTGTTTAATTAGAATAAAATTTTTAAAAATAAAATTAATGAGATAAATCACCAATTTCAATTAAAAACTGTATTATGGGACTGTCTTTATCTGATTCATTTTGTTAAGATAAAATTTCACACCACCACTAAACTATAAAGTGGAAGAATATAACATATGAGGTTTCATATAGTTCTTTTTTTTTTGAGAGAGAGAGAGTGCGTGCAAGAGTGAGTGCAGGAGAGGGAGACAGAGAGAGAGAGAGAGAGAGAGAGAGAGAGAGAGAGAGAATCCTAAGAAGGCGCCACCCTGAGTGTTGGGCTGATGTAGGGCCCTATACAGGAGCCCACAACCCTGAGATCATGACCTGAGCCCAAATCAAGACCTAGACGCTCAACCAGTGAGTTACCCAGTTGCCCCAGATCTTTTCCATTCTAAGTCCTGCTTTTAAGTATTTGGGCCAGTTGGGGGGTGGGGATGGGAAGGCAGAGAAGACAGGGGCTGGAGAACAGAAGTATATCATACTCCATGTCTACTCAACTAACATTTGGGAGTTATTAGTACAATTAAGGCCAGGTCTACATCTGCAAAGCAAGCTGCTACTTTTTCAATGAAAATCATCCCTGAATATTTCAGTTGTACAAAAGGGTGCTTTCTTTTGTACAAGTGACACTACCATCGTTTTCAAATGAAAGGGATTTACTGTATTAGATACAGTAAACCAGTAAACCATGAGTAAACCATGGGGATAGTTCTATCTCCAGTTTTTATTCCAAAAATTTCCCTGCTCTGTTACCAGCTAACATGCTTGAAGGTGTGAGTGTGGGGGAGTTAGGGAGTCCCCTTGTGTGAGCCTCTGATTGATAGTCTTGTTCTAAATCTCAGGGATACCTGAGGAAGCCCGGATGAACAAGAAGGAGTGTAGTGATAAATATCTGGAGAGTTTAAGGGGTGAAGAAGGGATAGGAGGGTAGTCAGGGATGGAGCAGAAGGGGCAAGAGGAGGTAGGTGTAGAGCTGTCTCTTGATGATGTTTGAAGTATATTGTTAAAATAAAGAAAGGTTACCACACACCCGGTTTCATTTCCAATGGGAATGATATTTTGAAAACATTAAACCAGTTTATGCTTCATTGTTTTTCTACAACCTTTTCCCATTAGCCGAGAGGGTTGTGACCCCAGGGGAGTCATGTGCCTGAATCAAAGTTTGGGGGTTGAACAGAGACTCTTCCTGCAAGCCCTGGGGGAGCCTGTTCTGGAAGAAGCAGTGCCTGCCCCTTGAAGGCCTGTAGGCCATGGTCCACGTGAGTGGGGTGCTCCCTCTCGGGGATGGGGTACAAGCACGGTCCTTTGGAAAGGAGGTGCTGGAGAATGGGGACTGGTAGAAGTCTGGCAGTGTGAGGGAGAACTGGACGCCTGGGTTGATCTGGTCTGGGCCTTCCCCTTCCCAACATTTGACATTCTGGAAGACTTCTGCTGGCTACACGCTCTGCCATGAGTGTGTTTATGGTGACTTTTAGCTTTCTACTCTCTTGGCCTGGAAACAGAGGAGGAGGAAGAAACCTGGAAACACAGAAGACACAACTACTTCCAGAGAGTTTGGGGGAACCTGAAAGACACCACTTTCTACCGAAGCAAGTGTACTATGTCAAATGGGAATTTTTAAGTGTTTCCTCCTGGGATACCTTCACCTCCATCCCCACTGATAGGATGAGCACAGTTACAGGAAAGAAAATCCAAAATGGTGTTAGGTTTTGGCAGTGAAATAATAGGTGATTTTTATTTTTTATTTTTTTACTATTTTTATTTGTGTTTGAATTGGGTGAAAATTCTATGAACATGTACAACTATTTATTTTCCAAAGCAAAGAAAAACAGTGCAAACTGTAAGTCTATGTCCACTTAAATGAGAGAGAGACAAGCAGCATCTCTTTCACTCCTTCCTTGCTGAGCAAGTGGTAGTCTCTCTGGGCCATGGCTCCAGAGTTCCATCTGGGCTGTTATGGGGATGGGGTTGGGGGGGTGGGTCTGGGAGCAGTAGTGACACCACCAGTGGACTGCAGGTAAGAGGGAAGAAGGAGTAAGGCAGCGCCTGGGGTGAAGAAAGACTGTCTTTGACACCTGTGTGCAGCCCCTTGCTTGGGGCCAATGGGATTGCCTGTCTGACATCCTAGTGCCCCATCTCCCCTCCAGATGTCCCTGGTCCTCCCCAGGCCACATGATCCCTGCTCTCTGCCTGAAGCATTCTCACACCCTTCCTGTGGCTCTGCCCAGACCAGCCATTCTTGAGGCAGCACCCCTGCCTGCCCCATTGTCCCCACCTGTGCTTGGCCAGAGACCTGGCACCCCACTTCTGTGCCAGGGACTGGTTGTTCTAAAGAATGAATTCATGCTTAGGGCCAACAATCAGGAACTAGTTAATGAACAACTCTTCCGTGACCTTCCGGGGACTACAGGGGCCTTTTTATTTACTGACTTTTCCATTTTAGTGGGGAACTCCTGATGACCTAGTGAGGTAAAAGGCATGTGGGTGGCTCAGTTGGTTGCCTGACTTTGGCCCAGGTCATGATCTCATGGTTTGTGAGTTCAAGCCCCACTTTGGGCTCTGTTCTAACAGCTCAAAGTCTGGAGCCTGCTTCAGATATTGTTTCCCCCTCTCTCTGCCCCTCCCCTGCTTGAACTCGTATCTCTCTCTCTCTCAAAAATAAATAAACATTAAAAAAAAAAAAAAGGAATGAGGTGTACTCTACCATTAAGTTCCCACAAGGGGAGATCTGTCCCAGTAACTTTGTGGGATGGGCACGATTGTCTCCAGATTACAAAGAATCTGAGGCATAGCGGACTCAAAGAATGAACAACAGGAACAAATAAAATCTTCATCCCAAATCACACAGCTAGCTCAGGGCAGGGCTGCAAACAGATTCTCCACCACAGCTGAAGGGAGCCTCCCAGCACATGGTGCTGGCCATTGTCCACCCTGTCCACCCAGAATTTAGTCCTGGCAGTGGACATATGAGTTGTACCATAAGTTTGCCCACCTCTCCTGTCATTATTTCTGAGGACACAGCATTATCCTCACTAGCATTCAAAACTCACTGACGTGCAAGAGAAATTTTCAGATCTCTGAATATTGGGGAAGTCACATGGAGAAAAAAAAACATTGATAAAGAATATTTACAAATTCTGTGTAATCTAATTTTTCTAAGTATTTGAGCCATTAATTTTGTCTGCAAATATAATAGCTGTATCTGAATAATTTTGCTCTTCCTTGCTAGGCATGATTTATTTATTTACTTTTCAGTGCTTAATCATATCTTTGGTATTAAATATTAGGCTCAGACTCTTTCCCAAAAGACATAACTTATAATACCATGGGGACACTAAATTTAATCATCGTTGGCAATTATTTGACGCTATCCTGGAAAATTAGCTCACAGCAGCTGCAGACACATGGGGCCCCAAGTCTTCATGTACATTATATTTGTCATAAAACAGCAGCTGAGACCCTGAAATGCAGCCCACTGACCTTCCTCGGGCACAACAACAAAAGGCCTGCACAGAGTTTCCATCATGGTAATTGAATTGCAGGAAATTCACACGAAGCCTCCAGTGTCTGCTCTTTTGAGACCATTTATATTCCTCTTCCATTTTTCTTTTAATTACTATAGAAAGTGAAACCAATACTTTTTGGAGTGTGACTCTTTGGAGGATGCTGTTCTGTATTCTGTAGACATCTCTATAGTCCCCGACAGCCTCCTGCTAAATCATCCCATACCTTAACTTTCCTTGTGGGAAGCAGGAGCAAGAGGCCCATCTTATACATAATATGTTCTTGTTTCTGGACCTTGAAAACACTGCCAAAGAGAGCGAATGAACCAAAAAAACTGAACATTTTGTTTCTTTGGTTTGAAAGAAATGGCATTACCAGATTGGTATGATGGTTCTCATTTTTGGATCGTTCACAGTTTTCCCTTTATCTCCTCTTTAGAGACTCGTTACGTTTACAGTATTAAATGTGCTCTTTGGGAATAAGATGGAAAAGAAAGAAAAGCTTTTCCTGAAGTACCCAGAAGGCAAGGATTTCAAACAAAGGTGTTTTTAACTACATGGGGAGCAGGAATGTCTTTCCTCCCTGAGCTCATGCTGGAGTGGTTGGAACACAGGATCCTGTGCAGGCCGCGGACACTCCCAGAATTGACAGCAAGCCAAGCACAGATGCCATCTTTCTTTGCGGTTTGAGACTGGCCCCCTTTTTGTCCCTCCTGTTGTTCCTCACTCACCATTTTCTCCCTAGCACTGTTTTGTTGAGTATGCTTCTGGGAGGTGTGCTTAGGTGTATTTTTAGTGTATGTTTTTCTTATACTGCCAATTGTCTCCTTTGGGTCCATAGATCATTCACAGCGAGCTTTTCTTTGCTTGTCCTGTTTAGAGAAACCTCTCCAAGAGACGACCTCCTCGCTGCATCTGAAGAATCCCTCTGGGGGTTGTTAATACACCTGCAGGCCAGTTTTATTTTAGGTGGGTACTTCTTTTGGTATCTGAGAATAGAGATGTAGCTGAGAAACTCTTCCTTTTTGATTTAATAAGACATATGATCGGAATAAACTGCTGTCCATATTTATTTCTACCAAGGGACATGGGACACTTATGCAGGCACTCAAGTTAGTCCCTCACTTTTGACAAATTGCTTTCCTTTTTGGTTAAGATTTTATGGAACGTGGAAATTTAAAGAGCTTTAAATAAAATCTATGGATCATGCCAGTGCAAAACTGTTGCCAGAAAAACATCATAAGAAATTTAGCTTTTCCCTCTTTGGAGCTATGCTTCATGTTAAACAATAAAACCAACAGCATCAGTGCCGACCAACACACTGTTTTAAAACATTTAAAAAAAATTTTTTTTAACGTTTATTTATTTTTGAGACAGAGAGAGACAGAGCATGAACAGGGGAGGGGCAGAGAGAGAGGGAGACACAGAATCTGAAACAGGTTCCAGGCTCTGAGCTGTCAGCACATTGCCCGATGCGGGGCTTGAACTCATGGACTGTGAGATCATGACCTGAGCCGAAGTCGGATGCTTAACCGACCAAGCCACCCAGGTGCCCCCAACGCACTTTGATCATAGTGTTTTTTCTCCTCTGTTCTCTATTCAACGTGTGTGTGTGTGTGTGTGTGTGTGTGAGCATGCTATGCACCTGGGTGGTCTGATCTACAGCTACTAGCCATGGTGGCTCTTGGGACCTTGCAATATGGCTTGTCTAAACTGAGATGTACTGTAAATACAAGATATGGACTGGATTTCAGAATATTAAAAAATTGTAACATATCTCAATTGTTTTTACAATTGATTACATGTTGAAATAATATTTTGGATATATTGAATTAAATAAAACATATTAAAATTAATTTTACCTATTTCTTTTTATCTTTTATATATATTTTTTTAATGTTTGTTCATTTTTGAAAGACAGAGAGAGAGCGCAAGCAGGGGTGGGTCAGAGAGAGGGAGACACAGAATACGAAGCAGGCCCCAGGCCCTGAGCTGTCAGCACAGAGCCTGTCATGGGGCTCAAACTCACAGACCGTGAGATCATGACCTGAGCCAAGTTGGATGCTCAACCGACTGAGCCAACCAGGCACACCCTTTTTATCTTTTAAATTTTACATTGTTTTTTTTTGTTTGTTTTACTTTTTATCTTGTTAATGCACATACATGGCTCACATTATATTTTTCTTTGACAACACTATTATGGGCTGTACACCCATTGCTTAAAACCTGAGATTTTAAGGTTTTTTTTAAATTTTATTTTTTAGTTTTTAAAATTTACATCCAAATTAGTTAGTATATACTGAAACAACGATTTCAGGAGTAGATTCCTTAATGCCCCTTACCCATTTAGCCCATTCCCCCTCCCACAACCCCTCCTGTAACCCTCAGTTTGTTCTCCATGTTTATGTCTCTTTTGTTTTGTCCCCCTCCTTGTTTTTATATTATTTTTGTTTCCCTTCCCTTATGTTCATCTGTTTTGTCTACTAAAGTCCTCATATGAGTGAAGTCATATGATTTTTGTCTTTCTCCGACTGACTAATTTCACTTAGCATAATACCCTCCAGTTCCATCCGTGTAGTTACAAATGGCAAGATTTCATTCTTTTTGATTGCCGAGTAATACTCCATTGTATATATATACCACATCTTCTTTATCCATTCATCCTTCGATGGACATTTGGGCCTTTTCCATACTTTGGCTATTGCTGACAGTGCTGCTATAAACATGGGAGTGCATGTGTCCCTTCAAAACAGCACACCTGTATCCTGTGGATAAATGCTTAGTAGTGCAATTGCTGAGTCGTAGGGTAGTTCTATTTTTAGTTTTTTGAGGAATCTCCATCCTGTTTTCCAGAGTGGCTGCATCAGCTTGCATTCCCAAGGATTTTAAGGTTTTTAAGGGGCTGTATATCTGATAGTCCCTCTCTAGACACCTAATCCTTGATTATAATTACCATTTGAGTTCAATGAGTCTTTTGCACTCAATATGTCTTTTTAGAATACTAGAAAATGTTTGAAGTTCTTAAATTTTTTTGAAAGACAAAAAATTAGCTATAAAGAATTGAATCTACACTGTAAAGGAGACAATATACAGTTTACAGCATACTTAGGATGTATATAGTTTGTATAAACGTATAATTTCTATGAATCAGATATAGTTTCGTTTTGGAATTAACTCCCCATCCCTTCTTACTAGACAGCATACAATTAATTTAGCCAGGTATGAGTAAATCACATTTTCCCTGCCCTGGTTTTCCTGTCGTCTGTCTCCTGTGTACCTCACTCTGCTTTTATTCCATGCCATGTGCTGTGGGATTCTTGCTTTGTTATATCAGGACTTTCCACACCAATTGCAGAGATAACTTTCAGTTTCTCTATCTCCAGTTGCTCAATAGGAGGACTTAAAATAGAACATCTTAACAAATTTCTGTAACTATCTGTTTTCAACAGCATAGGCTCTAAGAAGATTAATTCTGCCTACCCTCTCTCTGCAAAAGGCCTGCTGGGGGTGGTGTCTCTTTACTTATTTGGTTTGTGTCTTAGTTCTGTCTGCTCTGAAACTGTACAAAACAGTTGTTTTGCATCTTTCTTGTCTGCCCTTACAAGAAGTCTCATCCTGGGTTTTGGTAAGAGAACAGTTTCCACATTAATTCAAAAATGATAATGGCTCTTGTTTGTTCACAAAGACTTGGGCTCTGCAATGCCTTCTATTTCCCTATCAAATATCTGCCCTCTTCCCCATCAAGGTCCCAAACAGTTGGTCAAAATATTTATCCCATAAAAACAGTTTTTGTCCCAGAGGAGAATTTCTCCACATCCCTGTGCCTGCTTAAGATGCATCAGAACCCATTCCGGTATTCAAGCTATACTAGAGAGCTACATAGTGTGCCAAAAAAAGTATGCAGTAGGTTTGTTTTAAAAATTTTCCTTGGGTCAAACCAATATCTGGTATATCACCCTTAAGAAAGCATAACACAAGAGACAGAGAGAGGGGTAAGTTATATGAAAGAATGTGTTTTTTTCAAATTAAAAAAAAACAGTGAAGTCACCAACATCCTTTGGTTTCATTATTGTTGCTCAAGAAAACTATGTGATTTTCTAAATTATTATTATTTTTTGAAACTAAAATTTCTGGATTGTTTCAGTACAGCTCAAGAAGATACAAACTTCAGGGTGAAATGCTTTGTGAATGGTTCTCACTGGACCAAGTTGGTTAATGTGAGGCTCAGTTACTGCCCTAGCCTGGTTATTATTTAATATTTTTAGCATCCCAAGGAGGGGGTCCTCCAGGCTCAGGATTCCATTGCCTTAAGGCTAGGATTCCAAGGCTAGGGTTCATTTCCAGTCCAAGCCACTTTCTAACAGATTGTGCAAGTCCTTAATCTTTCCAGAAGCTTTGGGGCACTTGTCAAATAGTAGGTGCTTGATAAATGGCAACTGAATACGTAAATAATTGAATTAAATGAGTGTTTATTCTTTTCTTGTTTGTTTCAGTCTTGACACTTAATCACCAAAAGTAATCACAAATTTTAATAGTAATGGCTAACATTGGTTTTCTGATGCTCCAGGAATTCTCCAGTTTCCTAAGAAATGTCAGTCCTGCAAACTTAAGTTTAATTCACAGTTTATATCAGTGCCTTAAGCAAGGGTTCAACATATTAATGTATTTATAATTTTGGGAAATCACAAGTTTTCTTTTTTGAAGTAAGCTTTGACTTCATATAGTTTGCTTTTCTAAAGCAGCAAACAAGCCAATTCTTAATTCTAAGTGTTTCTGGGACAAAAATGTTAAAACACATACATTCCCCAACTTTTTAAAAGGCATTTTGATGTGCTTGTTTTAGCTTCCTTGTAGTTTCTGTGCCCACAGGCAACAGAACTGAGTGCAGCTTCTTACAGGTGCTTATCTGTAACTGTACCAACAGGAAATGGGGTGGGGCAGGGAGGAGAGGCCTCCTCAGCTGGGCTGGGTGTCTGGTTGGTCACCTGGCCCCAGGAAACTGGGACTAGGTAACAAAGGTAACAAAGACGCACCTTTCATCCATTGTGCTGTTTGCTGATGGCCCTAGAGTACCAGTTTCCCCCAGGTTTTCTCTAAGTTCTTGGTGAAATATTTCATTTAATGCTCATTCTAAGTAGCAGAAAGCTAACGGGAATAAGCTCATTAGAGTTTTCTCAACCAGAACATGCTGGTGGTTAAGTCTGTGCTCACTCCCCTGCTGTAGGCCCTGACTGTCCCTGGGCACAACCCAGGTGATCCCATAAGGCACCCTGGCGTCAGCGCTGGGGACATCCCCGGGCAGTCTGGTAGTTTCCACTGTGCCAAGAGTTGCCCTGGGCTGGGGTCCTAGTTGCTCCTCTGCCTCATGAAGTGCAACCTCAAGGTGTGGGCTCCCACTCATGGACTGGACCAGAAATTGCTGCTCAGAAACTACTGTCTGCTTTAGAAGAAGTGATGGAAAATTCTGGGCTGTGGGGGCAGGTCCCAACACTTGTATGCTTGTTCATGCTGAGCACCCAGCTGTGGTCGCTGACTCAGGTCAATGCTTGCAGAAAGGGACAGGGAGAATAGCCATGCCCTCGTGGGTCTGCTGCTCTTGGGGGAAGGACTTGCTGCTGACAGGCAGTCAGGAAGTGAAAATTCCCCAAAGTGAGAAGCATCTTACCTTCCTACGGTTTGCTGTTGAAACAGCAGGCAGAGCATAACTTACAGGATCAGCTTTATTCACTCCTTGGGTCAGAATGAATGGCATCCCCACCACACTCAGCATCAGTCCCATGGCCCTTCACCTGGCCACCTGTGCTGCACTTTACCCATCCTGCTCCATTCCACTTCTGTCACTTCAAACAGCATGTGCACACTCACCCCAGCCTGACATGTTTGCTCCCTGGGATGACTGCTCCATGCCATCTTACAGGAAGCTTTCCTTGACCCACTTTATACGCTGTAATCCATAGTTCCCTTCTTACACCTTGCTTCATTTTCTTCCTTGTCCCTTATCTCCACCTGAGACTTTAGCTACTTCATTATCTCCCATCATTAGTGCAAGGATTCATCTATTATGCTCACTGCAGGATCTCAGTGCCCAGCACAGAGCCTGGCACGTTATAGATGCTAAATCCATTTCAGTCATATTTAAATAAATAATACATAAGTGTGGTATGCAAGAATCCATTTGGAAAGCAGGGGTGTATTGGTCAAGGGTTATACTAGAAGAAGACTATCTGATTAACTCCTAGATTGCACAAAACAATTCTTTACTTCTGTCATGGAGTCAACCATCATTCTATTTCAGAGCCAACCTAAGATGGACATTTGGGAACCCCTTCTTCTTCCCAGTCACCCTGATTTTTCTCATGGTTCCAAGTACCCCCAGCAGAGCCCCAGCAGGGATCTCAGCACATCCAGCCTGGCGGACCCTCATGTACCCAGAGGTCAAACTTTTGTGCCCTGCCCCAAATCAGCTTCTCCTCCTCTCTGAGTTTGGGGTCATGCCAGGATCACCAGGGCAGACACCCCCTTCCCTCCTTTCTGGAGGCCCTTTGCCTCTTCTCCTGCCATTGCTCTTAACGGAGACAGTCTATTAGAAATGTCTACTCAAGTTGAAACTTCAAAAGGAAGAAGTTGCTCCTCCCTCCTCTCCCCAGGGGATACTGGGCTTCTATGCAGACTTGCCCACTCCCTGTCATCCTTAACATCCTCCTTTTTCAACTGAGTATAATTTACATAAAATAAAACACACAGATCTTAAGAGTTTGGCTGGATGAGTTTGGATAAATACACACACCTGTGTAACTTCCACTCCAGTCAAGACATGGAACACTTCCATCACCCAGTGTGTTCCCTCCTGCCCCTTCCTAGGCCCTCCCCAACCCCTGTAGGCACCCATTGCTCCAGCTTCTATCACAAGAAGCTAGAATGTCATACACATGGAATACACAGTCGTGTCAATATTTCTTTTCATTGCTAAGTAGTCTTCTGCTGAATATACATACCCTCATGTGATCAACAGGTGTTCACCTGTTGGTGGACCTCTGAGTGATTTCTAGCTTCTTGCTATTATGAGTAAAGCTGCTATGCATGAAAATTCTTTTTTATCAGGTTATAAGTGGACAGATGTTTTCTTTTCTATTGGATAAATAGGAGAATTGCTTGTTCATAGAATGTATATATATTTAATTGAATATAATACTGCTGAACTCTTTTTCAGAGCACTTTTCCCATTTTGCATTTTCCCTAGAAACCTATGACACTTGGTACGGTCAGTCTTTTCAGTATTGACCCTGTCAGTGAGTGTGAAATGGTATCTCATGGTGGTTTTAGTTTGCATTTCCACAGTGGCTAATGAGACTCAGAATCTTTTCATGGGCTTATTAGCCATTCATATATGTTCTTTTGTGAAGTCTATTCAAACCTTTTTCCCATTTTTAAGGATTGGGTTGCTTATTTTATTATTATTGAAATAAGGACAGTTATTCCAGTTCATATATTGCCTTTTAATTTTCTTAAGAGTCCTCCTAGTATTCTTCATGCCTTTGCAGTAATCCTTGTGACTGCTCTAGTACCATCTGTTGTGATTATTTATTTCTTATGGTTTTGCTCCCAAGTTGCTCAATGGTAGACTCTTTGAAAGTGGGGCCTTGGCTTCTATTCTTCATATTTCTTCTTCCTACCCTATAGGCAGAGCTTAAAGCATTCTCCTGGGTGATAACATTTGTTGACCAGCCTCTGCACTGACTCTTCAGCCAGGTTAAGTCATCTGTGCTGTTTTGTATAAGTTGGGAGGGTTTAGGATGCTTCATTCTTAGGTGCAGTGTTTAAAGATAATTGGTTCTCAGAATAATTTGTTCTTTTGGTCTCTAAGTCCCATGAAGGCGAATGTCTTGTTCAACACAGGGCCAGGCACGATGCCTGGCACACAATAGGTGCTCATTAAATATCCTTTGGATAAAATAAATGAATATTCCCAAGAAGCATATTGTGTGGCCCTCTGGGGTCCAACCAAAGGGAAGACTTACAGTCAGGCTATAGATGGTTAATAGAGCTCAATAGTATCCTTAAAAGTCACTTGTAGGAGGGAAGAGCCTGAGGAGAAGAAAAGAGAAAATTGCTGTGTTCCTGTCATTCAGTCTCTTGGGCTTAATCTATTTCTCATCTTTGATTAAAAATCAAGCATATCCTCATGTGTCTTTGCTATTACCCAGTTATCTTCTGAAATGAGTTTTTGAATACCTAGGGTTCCCATAGTTTCAGGAAATACATTTGCAGATGTCAATTTCTGTTCCTACAGTGTTCGTTTCAGAGACCATGATTATGTATGATATGACCTAATTAGTCCTCTTAAATCCACCATCAGTGTCCCCCATAAATCTACCGCTTTAATACTTGAAACTAGAGCCATTTATTTTTCAAGAAAGGGGTCAGCATGTTTATTAACTTGATCTATGGTGCTGTATGAATTATGTAAGGAGAAATTGCGTTTCCGTATTTTCAGTGATATAAATGACAGTGTGATACTTCAAATTGTTTCTAATGGTTCTTAGTGATGGATGACAATACCGACCTTGACTCTGACATTTGTGGTAGGAGAATCACCACCCAATAATGATAATGTACCAGAGAGCCATGAGCAGATGGCAGAGTTGAAGGCAAAGCCACCTTCAGACCCCTACAAGGCATATCGCTTCTAGACTTTGTGGAAGAGCCCCCTTCAGTGGTGGGCCTTGGTCATCAGTGGCCAGTCCACCATGAGGGAAGTTGAGGTCTCTTCAAAGTCTCCTATTAGTTGCTCAGTTCTCACTGATGAATTCCTTCTAAGCCCCAAATGGGACTTGAGAACAGACACCTGCATCTCTCCATGCTGGCCTTGAGAGGTTACTGCATCCTCTGCGTGCCCTCACACCTGGGGCTGTCCGGCTGTATGCCTGTTCTCTAGCCTTCCTCCAACTAGGTCCTCAACAGCTTTTCAAGGAAGAAGATGATGATCTATGTCAGCAGTTACTCACTATGTATATCAAATGCTTGTATGCAAGGAGAGGGCTCTGCAGTGTAGAGGGGCTGTGCTGTGCTGTGCAAGGAAGAGAATTTTCTACCCAGGCTTAAACTGGAGACACTTTGGAGTCCCAGTGGTTAGAGGGTCACTGGGTGGTGGCCGGGAAGCCATGGCTTGCCTATGTGCTGGTGGCAGAGGTAGTGAGGCCTGTTTTTGCCCACAGTGCTGCCTGGCAGGTGGGAGCATCAGGGGTGGGGAGTACTCATCAACAAAGAGCCCCATGAGCCCTCTGGGCCCTTGCTGTCCTCCCTCTCAGGGTCCCTCCCCAGGGCAGTGAATTTACCCTGGGAACAGTGCCTCACAGCCTTTAGGAAAGTGACATAGGGAAGCTCATGTTTTTGTCTCATTTTCCTAAGATATTTATAGATCCCTGAAAAGCACAGAGGAGATTATGCAGCTGGCCTGAGATATTTGCATAAATGTAGTGCTTATTTACCGATTCTGTCCCAAGCCGGTCTTCCTTGCCCTGCTCTCTCCCAGGGCCTCCATTATTCTGCTCTCACCTCACCATTTCTGTGATGCGGTTCATTAAACACAGGCAATTCTGGCTCCGGGTTGTGCCATGATGCTGGTGCTCACTGACCTGTCAGAACAGGAGCATCCTATCAGGATGTGCTGCCGATCCTTTTTATAGCCTGGGTAATTATGATAAATACTTAGGGCTTTTGCAGAGTCAGAAGGGTGGAACTGATTGGGGTGGGGGAGGGGAGGGAAAGAGAAGCAGGGTCCTTCCCTAAGGCAGTGTTCCAGGAGGTGAAAGGGGTGATGTCTCAGGAAGCCAAGGGGAATAGTCTGAAGCAGGACCCAGAGAAAGTCTGGTCTCATTCAGGGTCACTTTTGCTTCTGCTGCCAGCACAGTGAACACAGACGGCTGGGA